>NC_056741.1:283526434-283611434 GCF_019279795.1 Protopterus annectens | reverse complement strand
ATACACTGGAGCAGCATATAACAGCAGATAGAACAGAACCAAGAACAATGACAACTACCACAGTCTGTGCACAGGCCAAAGTACATATTCGCAATGCACACACTGTCGACAATCACCATAAGTACACAGACCTCACTACTGTACACACAACCACAGAATTCCCAGGTTATGTCCTCAAATATAGCCCCTACTATATATATAACATGTCTAGCAGTCTGATATCTCACTGGCTTGTTATTAGGTATGATGTTAATAAATAATGGTGTACAGAACATATGCACCTCTTACTGCATGACATATGTACAAAGGTTGACAGCCTTGTGGCTGGAGGTACAAACACACGGTCAATATTGACATGTTGTTGTGATAACCTCATACATTTAGTGTTGTAACAGGGTTTGTTCTGACATACGTCCTATGAGGGATATGAAGACAGTAACTCTCATGGCTGTCACCATGTAGTGACTGCAATCCTCAGACTATGCTTCTGAAGTTCTAAGATAGGTAATCTGTGAGTAACACAAGACACATAAGACTCCAAACACTGGCCAGTCTGCAGATAACCCTACAGGTGGGAGTTTCCTCAAACACATAACACTGTCATGACAGGTATTAAATCATGCAGACCAGCCATATCCACACAAACCCTGTTAAACCAACATTACTCTAAATGCAGAAGAACAACACTTACATTCTGTATTCACATCTGGAACACCCCCTCTTGTTTGTTGGCCTGTCTCCGCAGTGTATGTTGTTAGAGGTATATCCCACTTCCATCCGTGATGCTGTTTGCCAAACACTGACATGAAGCCCTGCTCACAGTGAATGGAAAGGGCCAACACCCACATGATGTTCCCAGTTATAGGAGTGTGTTTCCACACAACTGGCTATGGTAATGTTACCACAGCTGTTCCACATGCAGTCAGCTAGTCGGGGACTGCAATTCATGCAGAGGCCATCAGCTGATCATGAGAATCACTCACAAAACACAAGCTGCTGCCTAAGCAAAGTAGGTGTACTTCTCCACATCCACCAGAGAGGGAGTGAGAGAGACAGACAGAGACAAAGTAAGACAGTGAGGGGGTGGGAGAGTAAATCCTAAGCATGTTTGTGTTATAAGCTTAACAGTACAGGGTTTCAAATCCCTGCCTGACTATGTATTGCTATTACATGTCTATGCAGTTATTGCATGCACCACAGAGCTTACATGTTGGGGAGCTGTCCAAAGGTATATTTGATGGTAGTGACATCAGCAACAGTGATAAAGGAGGGATAAGCTAGGTGTAGTACATGTTCCTGTCCACAAGAACAGGTGTCAAGGCTGACACAGCCACACTCTCTCAGAGACTCACACACATTATCACAGTTGGCAGGGTCAGGATTAGACTTCCTAACTAGCTAGTTTGCCACAATAAGCAGGTATCACATGCACCATAGGGATTATCAGGATGATGTATGGGCAAAGGGTATATCAAAGTGTCTGACATCAGAAGGCATGCTTCAGTAGGCCAATGGGAGGTGGAGTGAGTGTGAATGGCATCCAAATCATTATACTCCACACACACACACACACACACACACACACACACACACACACACAGGATTGCCAATACTGACATGTATGGGTGCATTGCTTCACAGGTGTGTAGTGGTTGACTGTACCAGAAGGCTGTACAAGGCTAAGTAAAGGGTATACCTTGGCATCAGGCCACATGACAATTGTCTGCAGTGTGGCTCAGGGGTGTGGTGTCTGGATTGGCCTACACAGGTGGGTACTGTATTCACCATCCAGTCGTCTGGGTTACTATTGTGGGTGGCCAATGCTCTGCAATGCTTGCCATGTATGTGCTCTATATTCTATAACATGGACGGTGTCTGGGATGTGCACATGCCCCACATGCATGTTCTGTGACATGTGGAAGTGTACCTGGTGTGTCTGGTGCATGTTGTGTAGACATATTGTTATAAGCAGGTGTGCCATTCCTGACCTCATGTGGTGAGAACTGGCAATGGACACCAGGTTGACCTTGTACCTACATTGACAGCATGATACAGGTATTCACTGGTGTCAGTGTCATCTGTCCATACAGGGCATGTGTATAAGGCATGGTATGTCATTTGTAGGTTACATTTGCTGGCTCTACAGTTGTTGCAGGCATCCAGTGGGGAACATAGTGAAGGAGCACTGTATGCAATGATTTGCCTATTGTAGGGATGAGAGAGGGTGCCATGCCCTCTGTAGCCCACTGCAATCACACCATGGTTACTATCTGTGGGGAATATGCAGGGAACTACCAACATAGTGGTTGTTGCCTAGCCAAGTGTGTTTATGTATGAGACATGGGTGGAGAGTGTTCTCTGGGTAATACAAGGGTTGCCTATATTGTTCCCCAAGCCATGATGTCACATGTAGGTGTATGGATTGTCAACCCAGGCCTCTCTGTTGTTTGGCATCTGTTATCCTTGTAAGGTGGACATTGTGACATATAATACGCCCACCATATAAGAAATTTGCAATACCCACTCCATAATGAGTTCTGTTATTATACACTCACAGCTACCTCCACACAGGATTTGTATATCACACACACACACACACACACACACACACACACACACACACACACACACACACACACACAATCACACACACACACACACACACACACACACACACACACACACCAAATCTCACAATTGCCATGTCTGGGATTATAACTCCTACCTAACTAGTACATCACACTCCAACATTACTCAGTTATAGCATGCGCCACAAGTCTATATCAGAACATTGAAGTTTTAAAACTTTGAATGTTCTAATATTGACCCATTTTAATTGAACGCTAAAAATAGAAAAGCTGCACTATTTTTCACTATTTTCAGCGCTGTGGTGATGATTTACAGGTCAGATTCAGGTAAGTGTGCAATTGTGTGGTTGTTAGTATTAGGGTGCAGGTTAGGTGAGTTAAGGTTAGGGCGCGGGTTAGGTGAATTATGTTTAGGCGCGGGTTAGGTGAGTGTGCAATAGTGACAGACCTAAGGGTTAGGGTTTGGGTTAAGGTAAGTGGATAGATGTAGTGTATGTATAGTTTAGTGTAGGGTTAGTTGTAGGATTATAAGTGTATGTGTGTGTATTGATGTTTTTTAGGTGTGCTTGTATGTATATGTTTCGGAATAGCAAATTTTTTCCCAAGGAAAAAATTTGCTGTTCTGAATGCCCAATATTATGTGGTTTAGATATTTTAGGTTCGATGAAATAGCGTTCGCTATTTTCATCTTTTGATAACGTGATATAAACGCTGCACCACAGAGACTACTGGGATACTTTCCCCCAAAGGTGTATTTCAAAGTGAATGACATCAGCAGGCTTGCCAAAGTAGGGCAATAGAAGTTGTAGTGACTGTGAATGGCCTCAGAAGCATTGATCCCTACACAGACAAACACAAGCACACAAAGTTTTACAGTTGCCATGTCTGGGATTAGAACTCCTACCTAATTAGTACTTCACACTATAGCATTACACAGTTATAGCATGAACCACAGAGCTTACTGGGCTACGCCTTCCTCAAAGGTGCATTTCAAAGTGAATGACATCAGCAGCCTTGCCAAGGTTGGGCAATGGAAAGTGTAGGTCATAGGTTCATAGGTTGGTACTAGGCTATTAGCCCTAGGGCCTATACATGCCTAGCCATGATAATTCCCTGGCTATGTCTTCCCACAATATTTACTTCCCTGGACCCCTGTCTAGCAGGGCAACTGACATGATTCCTGGGGTCAATTTCCTACCTCCCATCCAATCATCCAGGTTCCTTTTGAAGAGTGCCAAAGAGGCACTCTGCTTGACATGTATGGGCAGTCTATTCCAGAGTCTGGGGAGTCTCTGGGTCAGGAACACATCCTTCCAGCATGTATTGTTCATTGTGATGACAAGGTTTGGATTCCTGGAGCATGTGGCTGTGAAGGTTTCGATTTCTTTAAGTGTAGCATGTCCAACAGCTCTGGGTTTGACATGTCATTGTATGTTAAGTAGAGATCGCCTCTGAGTACACGATATGTGACAGAGTATAGCTGGAATATTTTCAGATAGTCAGCATAGCACATCTGGTTTAGGCCTGTGATACTTTTCATGAGGTATGTCTGCTGCCTTTCTAGTTGTTGCAGATGTCTTGTGATGTACATATCTAATGGGCCATTGTAGTCTGTACTGGGTCTACTAAGAGATGAGAACAGTGGGACAATTATCTCATTTTTCCTGGATGTAAAGCCCTTAGTGATGAGGTGTGCCAGATAGGTGGATTTTCTGACTGTTGTGGCGATGTGGTTATCAAAGGTGAGACCACTGTCCACCTGTATCCCTAAGTCAATTATCACACTTTAGGTGTTTAGTGTACTGTCACCTATGTGGTACTTCACAGGTACATATCCCTTCCCAAAGGGGATAACTATACATTTCTTGGCATTGACCTTGAGGCCATGGCTCAGGCACCAAGCATCTCTTTCTGTAAGGCCCTTGTGTAGAATATCCACATATGAATATCCACATCATGTGGGGATTCAATATTGGCTCCCAGTGTGCAGTCATCTGCGACCTTTGTTTGCCAGAGTCCTTTAGTGTTGGCCTGTACTTCAGAGCAGTAGATGCCAAACAAGGGTGGTCACAGGACTAAACCCTGAAGTACTCCAAATGTTATTTGTCTAGGGCTGGAGTTGGTGTCAACTACATTTACAGTGTGGGTTCTGTCAGCACAGCAGTTGGCAGACCATCAAGTGACATAGGGATTAATTGCCAGCTTGGTACATTTATCTATGATTCCAGATGTCAGATGGTGTTGAAGGCTTTGGCGAGGTCTGGATAGGCTGTATGAACCACCTTACCTTCGTTCACAACTTTGGAGACTGATTCAAAGTTGTCAATCAGGTACAGGTGACATGATCAGCCCTTCACAATCCAAACCTGGTTGGGGTCCAGTGTTTGCAGGTTGCCGATATCTTTGTTTTAATTTCCATGATAATAAATTCCATTGCCTTGCAGATCAGGCACATCATACTGCTGGGGTTGTAGTTCCCAGGATCCAAGGTGGATCTCCCTTGTGGACTTGGATAACTGTAGCTGTGAACCACACAGTGATAATGAAGCCTGAGGTGTGGCTATGATTAGATATGGCATGTAGGCGAGGTGCCAGTTCATTTTGCAGTTCATGTAGTACTCAGCCGGCTCTATGTTGTGTTTTTGTTGTCTTGTGTCATTTTTCCTGTTTGGCCCTGTTTCTTTATGTGTATGGGACTCTTTTTTTTGAGAGTAAGAGAGTGTAGTTTGGGGGTGGGAGGTCTGGCTGGTGGTTGGCACTGAATCTTGATGTCCACTTAGGCGCCTACCATACTGTGCAGTACAGGACTATTAATGTAGGCATTGCTCCATAGATTGCATTGCCATTTCTGGGAATGGCTGCAAGATGTCATTGGCATCTTTGGTGCATGGCATCTTCATAACTAGCTATAATATGTGTTGGGGGATTGGTGGATGTTATGAGGGCTCTTACTGTAGCTCTAGTTGCAAGCTGCATTTTGCATCATTCATTCCCCTGTTTTCTTCTTTGTTTTACAACTTTTTTTAGACAGGGTGTTTTTAGACAGGGTTGTCCACCACCACTTTGGTTGTTGTCTCTTCTGTCTGAAGTGGATTGGATGCAGCACGCATTCATGCACGCGGTAGATGTGGTAGTACAGTGCCTTCATGGAGGATTCAGTTCCCCTTCAGTTCCATCAGTTGGGGTGTCATGATGTTAGTCACACCTGACATGTGTAGCATGACGTCGGCTTTGGAGATGTGTGTTACAAAGCTTTCCTTACTGGGGTGTGGGGGAGAGATGTGGATGTTAAGGGTGATTAGCTTATGGGCATATCTGACCACTGATGGGGTGACCATAGGTGTGGAGTATTGATTTACCATGTTGGTAATGACAGGTCTAGGATATTTGAGCTCCTGGTGGGACTATGGGTTACTTGATCCAGGGCATTGGAATTTATGACTTCCAAGAACCATTGGACACATATGTTGGTACACAAGTAGTTTCCCCAGTTAATGGCAGGGTAGTGTAAGTCACCCAGTATTAGGGTGTTTGGTTGTATCATAATATTTCCCAGAATGTTTTGAAAGGTGTAGTGGGAATCTTGGGGCATTGTGGGGGATCTGTAGCAAGCTATACAATTTGGATTGCAGTCTTACCTAGTGTTAGTTGCACCAGGGTATTTCAGACCCATTCTGTTGGGCAAGTAGCCTGGTGGTGTGAATATCCTTGGTGAATATGGACACTCCTCCACCTTTAGTGTTTTGGTCCTGATTTGGTGGCCAACAGGTGTGGTGAGATCTGTACCTGGCATTGTAGGGGTGCTCTCTGGACCCTTGGATCAGGTCTGTGTTACTGCACGGATATCGATGTTCTCCATTTTTAGGAGTGCCTAGTGACTGTGAATGGCCACAAAAACATTGATGCCTATATACACACACACACACACACACACACACACACACACACACACACACACACACACAGAGTTTTATAGCTGCCATGTCTGGGATTAGAACTCCTACTTAACTAGTACATTATACTACAGCATTACACAGTTATAGGATGCACCACAGTGCTTACAGGGCTATTTATTTTCCAAAGGTGTATTTCAAAGTGAATGGCATCAGCATGCCTGCCAAAGTAGGGCAATGGAAATTGTAGTGAGTGTGAATGGCCTCAAAAGCATTGATCCCTACACAGACAAACACACACACAAAATTCTACAGTTGCCATGTTTGGGAATAGAGCTCCTATGCAACTAGTACATCACATGACAACATTACACAGTTATAGGATGCACAACAAAGCTTACTGGGCTACTTTTTCCCGAAAGGTGTATTTCAAAGTGAATGACATCAGCAGCCCTGCCAAAGTATGGGATTTGAAATTGTAGGGAGTGTGAATGGCCTCAAAAGCATTGATCCCTACACAGATAAACACACACACTCACACAAAGTTCTACAGTTGCTATGTCTGGAAATCGAACTCCTACCTAATGAGTACATCACACTACAGCGTTATGCAGTTATAGGATGCACAATGAAACTTACTGGGCTACTTTTCCCTAAAGGTGTATTTCAAAGTGAATGACATCAGCAGCCCTGCCAAAGTATGGCATTTGAAATTGTAGTGAGTATGAATAGCCTCAAAAGCATTGATCCCTACACAGACAAACACACACATAATGTTCTACAGTTGCCATGTCTGGAAATAGAACTCCTACCTAACTAGTACATCACACTACAACATTACACAATTATAGGACACGCACAGAGTTTAGTGGGTTACTCTTTCCCAAAAGGTGTATTTCAAAGTGAATGATATCAGCAGCCCTGCCAAAGTAGGGGATTTGAAATTGTAGGGAGTATGAATGGCCTCAAAAGCACTGATCCCTACACAGATACACAAACACACACAAAGTTCTATAGTTGCCATTTCTGGGAATCTAACTCCTACCTAATGAGTACATCACACTACAGCATTATGCAGTTATAGGATGCACCATGGAGCTTTCTGGTCTACTCCTTCCCCAAAGGTGTATTTCAAAGTGAATGACATCAGCAGCCCTGCCAAAGTAGGGCATTTGAAATTGTAGTGAGTGTGAATGGCCTCAAAAGCATTGATCCCTACACAGAAACACACAAAGTTCTACAGTTGCCATGTCTGGGAATAGAACTCCTACCTAACTAGTAAATCACACTACAGCATTATGCAGTTATAGGATGTGCCACAGAGCTTAGTGGGTTAATCTTTCCCCAAAGGTGTATTTCAAAGTGAATGACATCAGCAGCCCTACCAAAGTAGGGCATTTGAAATTGTAGTGAGTGTGAATAGCCTCAAAAGCATTGATCCCTACACAGACAAACGCACACACTTGGCATGTCTGGGCTTAGAATTCCTATCTAACTAGTTCATTACACTATAACATAACACAGTTATAGAGCACGCCACAGAGCTTAGAGGGCTAGTCACTCCCCAAAGGTGTATTTCAAGGTGAAGACATCATCAGGCTTGCCATAGTAGGGCAACGGGGAGTGCAGTGTGTGTGCATGGGCCATAACCCATTCATCTTGAAGCAGACACATAACATTCAGGCACATTTATTTATTTTATTTATTTATTTTACATTTGTTGACTGGGCTAGTCTAACTGAAAGTCTTTTCTTTTTCATTTCGGGAGAGGCCCGAAAGCCCAGCAAAGAAAAATTACAGAAAAAAAAATATAATAGTTCAAAATAGAATAACAGTAGTAAAAAATAGCTCTAAACATTTACAGCCATTCACATACACAATATATGACTGTAATAAATTGTCTCAAATTCAAATAATTATAATAATAATTAAAAAAGGGTCAAGCAGATTACAGACATACAGATTAGGTACAGTTGACATTACAAGGATACCTAGCTTGTGCTGAGGTGATATGCAATGCAATAGAAATAAAAACAAATTAGTAGTTTTCAGTTGGAAGCAGGATAACAGAAAGTATATACTGTTGATAAATTATAGAAATGCATCATATGATATAGTGAGATAAAGGTATCTAAGAAGCAAGAGCAAGAGTAAATAATTGGTGGATATCTTTTGCTAGAGCAGAGAAGATATTTAGTCAGGGTTAGTACAAGGACAAAGCCAGTGAGAACTGAGAAATTGTTTTATTTTTAGATTAAAGAGTCTTGTGGGAGGTCAAGAGATAGAGTTCAGAGGGAAGTTTGTTCCAGTGTTTGCCTATGGAGTTAGAGAACAGAGAATCTCCAGCTGAGTTGTTGGATTTGTTGATAAGTGGGCTATTGGAGGAGCCGAGTTCAAGATTAGGGGGTGCGATGAGGGCAGCCTGCATGGTGTATAGGTAGGGTAGTATAAGCTCTTATGGATAATAGTGAGTTGTTGAGATAGTATCTGGTTTGAAAAAAAAGCCATCCTAGTTGTTTTTTGATTGTTGCAGCATGTGTGTTAAAATGGAGATCCTGTGGCAAATCTAGCAATGGAGTGATAGGCAGTAGCAAGTTTGTTTAGGTTTTTTTGGTGAGACGGTGTATATGGGTGAGGCATAGAGTAAGGTAGTGATTAAATGAGTTCTAGCTGTAGTGATTTTGGTTGTGGGAGTGAGGAAGGGTTTGATTCTGTAAAGGGATCCCAGTTTATTATTTACTGTTTTTATAGTGATGTTAGTATGAGTGTCAAAGTTTAGATTATTATCTATGGTTATTCCAAGAAGTTTGGTGGTTATGTCAGGAGATATGAGAGTCCCATTGTTGGATGTAATATGCGAGGAGGGCAGACCCAAGTAGGAGTAAAAAAGTAGAGCTTGGTTTTTTAGGTTAAGTAAAAGGGCAATGGTTTAAAACCATTGTTCCACTGTGTTAAATGCATTTTGTGTATGATTGTAGCTCAAGGGGGGTATTAGCTGAGCAAATAATAGTGGAGCTGTATTGAATATAGGTAGCATGCATATTGAAGGTAGGAGGTCATTAATGAAAGGTGAAAACAGAAAAATGGAAAATGGCCTAAAACATTGGGCTTGGGGGACACCAAGGGGGATAGGGAGGTGAGATAGACCGGTTTCCTTCCCATATTACTGCTTGTTGTTTTAAAAGTAAGTAGGATTTAAAAGTAATGTTAGCTAGAGTTAAGAGCATCATTAAAGAGCTCAATAAGGAGCCGGCAATTTAATTAACCATAAAAAAATGTAACCATAACCAATGAAGAAAGAGGAGGAAAGGGTGTTGTTATTAATACATATCATTACTGTTAGTAGAGGAAGGAAGTGCTGTGGCCAGTGGGTGGTGGGGTAGGCTCCAGTTCCATGTTGACAGTTGGCGTTATTACCAGGATTTATGAGGGCTTGCTAATTTGCTTATGGATTATTTTTTATTTTTTTTGTAGTAAGAAGTAGGTTGTTGAGTGTTTTTTGTCGATGTCGACAGAGACACCTTTATATGGGGGGGATGTGTGATGATTTTTTCCAGATATGGATATTTCCTTCGGATATATCGCTGTATGGTTATGGAAATGGGAGGGGAGGGGCTTTTTTGGCACCTTTTGCAGGTACCAGGCAGGTAGATGGTCAGCAGAGGGGGGTAGTAGGTTTCAATTTTTCTAGAAGAAAGCAAAGCATGGAGGAACTGGTTGGTTTTAAAATAATGGATGGAATAAAGTTGAAGAGAGGGGGTTTAGATTGAAGTTGGAGATAATTGCTTAGCTAGTGTTTGAATGGTATCTGTAAAGAAAGAAGAAGGTACTTTAGTGTTGTGTTGGGTTGTCTTGGTTAGAGAGGGAGGGGGTAGGTATATAGATTGGCCTGGGTGTAGGAGTTTGTTGATGCTGCACATACAGGTTTATATTTCAGAGGTACGTGTAGACAACTGCTAGATGACTACTGACTTGTACACTCATGTTACACAGTTATCACAAGTACCACAGACACTATAGTGTTGAAGAATACCAGAGGCAAATGTCTACAGTGATTGACATTTGCACATCATGTAGTTTTAGCCAATTGGATGTGTGATGGGTGGGACAGGCCTCATGATGGGAAGCTCTTTGTCACTGTCTGTCACTCTCTTCCACACATCTATGTATGTGTAATTTTGGCCTATTATAGTGTGTTGTCCTTGGATACATGTGCGTATTCCTATCCAATGTGTGTGCAAAGCATGACTGGTGTGCAATGAGGAGTGTGTGCACAAACATCTATGACTGTCAGATATATATAGTCCACTGTTGTTGCCAGACATGGGCTTCATTTCTGTAAGTATGGGATCATACCCAGTATGACCTTTCAGTATTCTGTTGTCCGACATGGGCTTCATTTTTGAAAGTGTGGGAGCATGCTCAGTATGACCTTATGTATTGAATGTGTGAATCCATTCCTGGTAGGTTGTACTCCAGTACAGGCTTTTGTGTTCTACACCTACAGCTAGCAACTTGTTTCTGCAGGATATCTGTAGATCGGTTGACAGTATGAGGTCAAAATGGGCAAAAGATAGTGGGTTATTGTAGGTAATTGTGTCTGTGCTGCTTCTGCTACATGGTCTTGGTGTTAGCAGAGATATTCAGACATATATGTTGTTTTACATTGTGATGTTTTATGTCATCAAGTACTGTCAGGTATACATATTTGCTTGCAGTAATGTCCTGGGGAACAGGATGAATGCAGCTGTGTCCAGTATTGTGGCCTGCAGCCTACATACTCTTGCACAATCATGCCATTCTGGAGGGGAAGCTGCAGACACTTGCTGATGGGTCTGTGTAAATGGTTCAGCACCTTGGCACAGTGGTGGCTGAGGATCCCATGCTTGTACATCCATCGACGTGACATATGGCCATATCCTGCTGTGGCCATACCTCACAGCTGTACAGATTCACACAGATTACCCAGAGGCAGGGGTCATAATTCTGGACATTACCCCTTCACATTGTGGTTTATGAGCAGGTTTGTAGCCACCCATTCCTGTGTTTGCAGGCAGAGATAGTATGTGCACACGGCTGAGTTTCAGACTTCACACACTCCATGCCATCCATGCTCCTAGCCCTCCTCTATTATTCTATCCTCTTCCAAACATTATGCAAACATTATCTGATAAATTCCCTATAGTTATCACCTCATCCCAGCAGTAATTTGGTGTTGGTCCACAGTTCATGCAGTAGGACATGGTGGACATGTTACTGGGATTTGTTGACATGACCTTGCATTTGGGGTCTGTGGACTGTGTTATGTTGTTATTTGAGAGTCCATGACATAAGATACATTGGCAGTACGAGTGAGACACAGGCCTTTGTCAGAGGACTGTAGGGCATTTGGTACTGATGCAGGCCAGCTGTAGCAGGCCATTGCATTGTGTCACTCCTACAGTCCCAGACTGCAAGACACTATATTCCCCTGGGGTGACAGGGTAGGTGTGCAAGGTGTAAATGCCAATACTTTCTGTCATTATTGATCCAGTGGTGTGGATGCTGACAGGGTGCTGATTACAGCTATGGACACACCTGCATGGGACACCTCTTCTGCATGTTGTATTCTTTGACTATTGCCATACAGAGGTGGGGGTTATATTGTACTCATTCCCAACAACAGGGATAAGACCTGTGAGGTACCTGTGGGTGATGGTGGGGAGAGCTGGATGCATGTGTGCTATGGACACTACTTGCATCTGACCCACAGATATGCATGGGGCATTCCAGTTATTCTGGCTTGTGCAGGGATATCAGCAGTTTCTCAATACTTCATACCTGTGACCTTTGTGGTCTGCCAGTGTTTGGCCAGATAACATTGGTATTCCATAATACAAACCCAACTAATGTGCTGCTAATCTGTATGTACAATTCCAAAGGTGTGTCCATTTGACAGTAACATATTATACACTGTCTGTCTGGGGTACTTCCACCTGTGTACTGCTTGTATGTCTGGGCCCACATTCATGCCATGTCCATCTTTCAGATGGTGACAGATATTACATCCAAACATTTACTATGGCTTACTGCTGGAATGTGTTTTGCTGGGATGCAGTGTGTTTGGCACTGCAGTTGTAAGAACTTGACTCTGTCATTGGCAGTACTGGCCAATGGCCACCAGGACAGTCCTCACCATGCCTACATACTGACCACTCTCACATAATATACAACACACACCAACCTAACACACACAGCCTTGCATATTGTACACATGCTACAATCTATCCTGCTACTTTGGCCGGCTCAGATAATCTGTGCTCCACTGTTATTATACCTACACATACATGTTACTACATTTCTACATAGGATTGTGTGGGGGGGGGGCACACCTGACACTTGTACATATTTGCTATGACTGCACTGGCATTTCAGGTACTCCATTTCATTCTGTATTCTGACTATCATGCTGACATGAGGCATATCAGTGTACTAGAGTTCTTAGGTTTGATTGACCTACATTTCAGTTTCAGACTTCTTACCCTTCAGAACTAACATCCCACTGCCTGACCTGTTGTAGTTTGTCTGTGTAGGTCTGGAGGGGGGATGTTCTCCATAGCCATCAATCAGAGGTCTTAGCACAGCCTTTGTTTGTGTTTGTCTATGCCTGTCCTGCTGGCTGAGACTGTTGTTGGGTATGTGAGCCTCCCTGACTGGCATGTGTGTGTCCTATGGATACACATTTGGCCCACCACATTTTCTGCAGTGAGTTTTGTCACCTGGTCTAGTACTGGCTACTATGGTGACACCAGTATTTGTTACAGATTTCATGCTGCCACTATAGGTGTCTACTATCTGCTGGCATCCCATTCAGCCACCCGATACTTTTGCATGCTCACATCCATACCATAGATACAAGTAATTACAAGTAACAAAACACACTACTCCATTAAGCAATTGATAGGGAGAGTGACTTACCTTGTGGCTGTGCCAGTATTGAGGATGGTGCTGGAGGGGTGACTATGTAGTATGCACATAGTACACTCCCTATACATGGTTAAGCACAGGTAGTGTCATGTTTGGCATCCCTTTTACTGTATATGCGAGTCAGAGAGAGGTGTCATTCCCTGGGTTCCTACCGTGTCAGTGTATTGCTATGCGTTGCCTCTTTGCCATGGCCTGGGCATACTGGGCATGCCTCCTTCTGCCTACTGGGGCAGGCTCAGGTTGTTCCTCCTCTGAGTCACTCTGTGCCTGTGCAGGCCTTGGCAATGGTGGGGCCAATGTGGCCCTGCCCTGTGCTGCTCCTGCTGCAGCTGTTTCTGCAGGATCATATTATGTGGCATGGCACATACGATGACAATTTGGGTACATGTAGCTGGTGAGTACTGCAAGGCTCCACCGGATATGTCCAGGCACTGGAACCATGACTTGAGCATCCCAAACACATGCTCTATTATGATTCTGGTCTGTGCGTGTGCCTCATTATGGAGTTCTTGTTCGGGTGTGTGTGCATTTCTGATGGGTGTCATCAGTCACGGCTCCAGTGCATAACCAGCATCCCCCACTAGGTGGCCATAAGGGATGTCCCCACTGGCAAATCTCTGGTACAGCTGCGTCATATGCCAGATGTGGGAGTTGTGATAGCTTCCAGGGCAGCCAGCACACACATTCATTATAATGCCCTGGGCATCGTACATGACCTGGCAGTTGATAGAGGGAAAGCCCATGCGGTTGATCTAGACCCTACCCCAATCCCCGGGTGGTGCTTTGATATGTGTGTGCATGCAGTGTATAGCACCCTCTACCTCAGGGTATTCTGTTATTTGGTGGAAGAGACGCATATTGCTGGTCAATGCCTCACGGCTGCTGTGGAAATATATGTGCTCACCGGCATGTGCTGACATGGCATCCAGGAAATGGTGGAGTACCTTGGATGTTGATGCCTGTGAGATCCCCATGATATCCCCAGTTGGCCATTAGAAGGTACCCGTGGCTAGTATTCTTAGGCCTACACATACCTTGGCATCCAATGGGATGGGTTCCCCTCTGTTGGTTCTGTGTATGGGGTGTGACCAGCACAGCTCAACAATTTACTGTAGGAGGTCCCTGTCCATCCTATAGTGCTCCACTATCTCCCGCTCATGTAGCCGCTCGTAGGTTACCCTGGGTCTATACACTCTTCTCCTTCTCCTCACTCTGGGTTGGTCATCAGCATTCTCATCCTCACCACCTTCAGCCTCTTCCACGTGATGATTTATGCTGCTGCAGCCCCTATCATTTTGTTGCTTTTGTTTGGTAAAATGTCCCTGCTTGTGTACACCAGTGGTGTAGAATTTGTGGGAAAAAACAGATGGAAAGGTGTTTGCATAGTTTGTAGTAGTGTTCTGGGCTGGGCTGCTGCCTGTGTAATTGGCTGATTCTGATACATTTCACCTGTCAGCAATGCTAGTTCTTCTTGATTACCTTCCTACTGCCATTTTCCCTTCCCATTGCCTTCCTGTTTAAGCCCAGGGGTGCGCCACACAAACACAGTGCTCAGATGTGCACAGAGCTGCTATTTCCTGGTTTACTTTTTTTCCCCTTTAAAACATGGTGCACGGCACGCGTACACCCGCTTAGGCAATGTAAAGGGTGCTTGGCAGCTTCAGACACACACCCTTGCTTAGTTCTGCTAAGTTAAGGGCAAACCCACGCCACAAGGCTCCAATAAGCTTACAGTATGCCTGACACACCCCTCTATGATGTCAGCTAGCTCTTAGGCTTGCACCATGGTCTTCCTGCACCTACATGGTTGGATGCAGGCTAGCTGTGAGGGGGAATCTAGGATTCAGCATCATTCCCCTCATTTGCACAGGATTGCCTGCTAATGCCTAGTTACAAGTCTGACACTGACCCTTCCCCCTTAGCAACCACTGTTCACTAGCCATGTTGTCTTCTGCCTGCCATTGAGTATAATGGCAAAATTGTGATTTTTAGATAGAGTGTTTTTTCAATGTTTTTTTTTTTTAATTTTCGGGCCGATCCCATTTGCGCGCTGCTGCCCTAAGCTTAAATGGCCAAAATTGGCCAAAAAAAATAAAAGTTATTTTTTTTTATTTTTGCAACTGTTTTCTGTTCCAGTTGCCATATATTTGGTCATTGGCATGCTTTACACATTATATACACCCTTTATTTGGAGCTGTCATGGCTCCGTTTTGTAGTTTGCAGAAATGTACTTGGTTACTAACCGAGTACATTTCTGCAGATTACACTAGTCCTGCACGACCAGCTGCCAGCTTTCTGGATCACAAATTCACCTCATTTGCATGGTTTTCACCTGCAAATGGGGTAATTTGCATACAGGAGCTGTGTCCATGCAGGAATAATGCAGGAGCACTCGTGCATGTCCCGGGAGCTTGTTCCTGGATGTCTCGGTGGCCATATTGCCTCCAGCAGTTCCTACACTATTCCTCCATGCCGTGCAGAGCTTGTTGAATCCCAGGGTCTTTTTTGCACACACTTTTAGCTAAAAATGTGAGTTCTGTAAATGATAGGATATTTTTACATTTCTAATTTATTGTGATAACTTTCTTTGCAATAGCTAAAATAGACCATAAAAGAGCACTTGTATTCTTGGAATAATTTCTGGAACTGGCATCAAACAAAATCAAAGAATTAGTTATTATACATTTATCTAACTACAATGCTTAAGCAAAATTTTTGAAATCATTCAAAAAAGGAAACATCATTTTGTACACTAACACCACATGTAACCAATCTGTATCTAAGGTATCTACACATCTCCAACAATTAATATTTGATAGTTTATAAATTATTGCAACCTTATGAGGGGTTATAAAAGCTCTGTGTAAATACTTCCAAGTAAATAATTTCCAGTACAGTGAAGATGTAGCTTTGCCTACTGATGTAAGTATTATTTTTATTTATATCCAAAAACATTTAATTGTTGGTTTTTATTGAGTAATTCCAAAAATGTATTTTATTTATTTATTTTACATTTGTTTACCGGGAGAGTCTGATTGGCTATAAAACCCTTTTTCAGCAGAGGCCCGGGGAGAAAAGCTCCATTGTTAGTAGTCTGTTTTGTTAGTAGAACAAATCTTATAATACAATGAAGAAAAATAGTAAGACATTCATAATGGTAAAAAAAGACTAAAACTGAATAAATTGGTCAAGTGGAAGACAGATAACAAAAAGTCTTCTCTAAAAAAATATAATCTGTTCTTAAAATTCTATAAATTTTAGATAAGTATGATTTATTATTAATTAAAATTATTATTAATATTAAATAAAAATGTTAAGATTTTTGGAACATTTTGATCAGAATTATTGAATGCTTCCATCTTCTCAATGTAATACGAGTTGCATATGGACATCCTAAGTGTATAAAATTCTTTCTCCCTCATTTTTAGGTTCTGGAAAGAAATTAGAAAGCTGAATTGCCTGGCTCAGGGTAAACTTTGATTTGTTCTCAATGTTACACTGTCCTTGTGAAAAATGAGATAGGGATGACTCAGAATAAGAACTTGTAACTTAAATATTCTTCTTGCTGCAATGAGTAACAGTGTTCTCCAAGAAAAGTACGATGGCCTCATGAGCAGATTCAAAAGGAAACTGTGCAACATTTTTATGGTACAAAATTAAGATTCTATGAATAAGCCATCTGTCTCCTAGGTGGACAGATGTGTAAAATCTCTTTCAAAAATGTTTCACTTGAGGGATGTTAGAAAGTATGTGTGTGTGGGGAGGGTAAATATAAGAGTAAGAAAGACCACAGGATAATAACTGATACAAATATGGTGAAAACAAAGGAGATTGAGTTTTAGAACGATCCTGTTTTTGTGGTAGCACCAACCACTTGTAAATGATCAGCAATTTGAAAGTGCAGCAGTTGACACCTGTCACCAACATTAATTGCATCAATACAACTAAATTTAAAAATCTAATTAAGGAACACCTCATCAGTGACAAGATGTGCTCTTGCACAAACCCAGACTGAATATACTGTCTCTCCCATATAGCTCTACCAGGTCATACTGCCTTATATGATCTCTCTTCCAGCATTCTGTCCCCTCCCTCTAATTGCTGGCATGAATTGACACCAAACGTCCTGTCTCCCCCTTCTCACTTTCTTACATATCTTGCGCTTTACCACTGTTGAGTCTAAGCAATGATCTTTTTACTCCTTACATTTGGTAATACTCTACAAGGAATATGTTTACCCCCTATGTGAAATCAGTGCATATATTAGCTAAGTTACTACTGTGCTGTCTTCTAAATAATGCCCCTGTCTTATATATGCTAGAAACCTATATAGTGTAACTTTTTCTCTGCCTATGTTAAAATACTGTAGTTACTTGGAATGTTACTGTTTTAAATATAAAAAATAAGTACTGTATCCCTGGAATCCAACAATGACAACGACCAAAACCAGATCCAAAAAAGAAGAATTACCAAGGACGATACCAGGATTCAAGCAGTAATGAATTCACTTTAATTAAAACCACAGTAAAAATAAAACGTTAAGCACTTTCGTCTAAATACAAAGACTTCTTCAGAACAAACATTGCAGTGTTCCTAAACATTTTATACATGCAAAAAAGCCCGCTCTTTTCCTGAATTAAGATAATTAGTCAATTATCTAAAAGGTATAGAACTTAAAAAACACCATTACATATATTATAGAAATAGATGCACTATAATAATATGTAATTAATTCACAAGTTCTAAAAATTATTAATTTTAAATATGGTTATGTTACTGTTATATGTGGTTATTTGTAAATTTCTTTTGGAGCTTTTCTCCCCAGGCCTCCACTGAAAATGGGTCCTTAGCCCAGATGGACCTTCCCTATAAACAAATGTAAAATAAAATAAATAACATATTGAAAAAGTGGGTCTATGCACTAGCAGCTTTACATCTTCTTTTTCAGGTATATCTATCAACTGCGTTAATGTTTGTTTAATTTTTGCATTTGTGCATGTATGCAGCTAGCACCCAGTGATGAAGATGCAGGAATAAGAACCACTGGATTTCCTTAAAATGGAGAGGAAGCACAGTAATCAGAAGTCAGCCATCATTCAAAGGGGATCCAGTGTCTGTCTGCCTGGGATGACATGCTGGACAAGCCACGCAGGGACGGCTTGCACCTGTCACCCTGGGATTCCGGATATTGGCAAAGGCTCTTGCCACCCCCATAGTGCCTTTTTTAGGCAAGGCTCAAATTCTAAACCTACCACCCTAGAACATAAAAAAGGAAAAAAACTAAGGGTAATGCTGCTCAATGCCAGAAGTCTAAATCTCAAAATGCACGCACTCGAGGCCCTTCTCAGTATGGAGAACATCGATGTCTGTGCTGTGACAGAAACCTGGTTCAAGGCTCCCGAGAGCACCCCAGCGCTATCAGGTTTTACCTCATATCATGCGTTCCGCCCCCAAATCCGGATAATACCAAGAAAGGAGGAGGGTATCCATATTCATCAAGGACACCCACACCTCAAGACTGGTGGCAACGCACGATGCATCGGAGACCATCCAGGTGCAATTAACCATAGGCAAGACTGCTCTGCAAATTGTAGCATGTTATAGGCCACCCTCACAAACTCAGGAACCTCACATGGCCTTCCTGAAAACACTAGAGGGATAAATGTATCACCAAACACCATCATACTAGGTGACTTCAATTACCCTAATATAGACTGGGAACACTACTCAAGCCCAAACACCCTAGCCCAAAAGTTCCTGGAATTCATAAATTCAAATGCCATGGAACAACTAGTCACCATCCCCACAAGAGGAGACAACATACTTGATCTCATCATCACGAACATGGGAGCACAATGTTCAACACCGAGGTGTACCCCTCACTGGTGAGATCAGACCACAAACTAATCTCGCTGGAGGTCCTCATCCCACCCCACCTGAAATAAAAAGACCATAGTAAAGAACTTCTCAAAGCCGACTTCACACTTCTAAAGACTAGTGTGGTCTCCTTTAAGGCCCGGAAAACAGTACTCAAGCCGCTGAATCACTTACAAATGCCTTCTACCAGCACCTACAGGACTGCATGGATAAGGCAATCCCAAACAAAACAAAGACTCTTTGTACCAAAGGCAAGCGTCCAGTCTGGTGGACCCCAGCCATAAACAAACTCTACAACAAAAGGAGGAAGCTACTACAAGATAGAGCAAAATCCTTAAAAGGTAAGACACCCTTGATCACTATAAGTAAAAACTAAGAGCTCTCATAAAATCTTCCAAAGCAAATTTCGAGAGAAAAATAGCTAAAGACTCAAAAGACAATCATAAGGCTTTCTTTAGCTATGTTAGAAACCTGGGAGGAAACTCCCAGATATGCTCAGAGCTAGTTCAAAATGATGTGAAGATTACTGATCCTACAGACATTGCCAACATACTGGCTGACAGGTTCAGTGCAAACTTCCCCCCCAAAAGGAGGGATATCTATACCAAACGATTGCAGCCCCCCAAACATCTCCAGCGTCCAAGTGAAAACTGCTCTCTCCAAAGCAAAAAACACAGCATCCATGGGACCTGATGGTGTCCCGGCTGTGTGCTCCATGAACTCAATGAGGCATTAAACCCACAGCGAGGACAGCTGTTTAATCAAACTCTTGCCGGTGCATACGTACCCAGGGAGTGGCCCACTGCACCTGTGGTACCACTTCACAAAGGCGGTGCCTCCACCGACCCTGGAAATTATCGCCCATTAGTTTGACAAGCCTTATCTGCAAAGCCATGGAGAGGATCATAATGGACCTCATAAATAAAGACATAGGAATTTGCAGACTTTGGATCCAACCCAGTTTGGCTTTGTCAAAGGCAGATCATGCCTTTTAAATTTGGTTGACTTTTGAAACAGTCACCAAAGCCATTGATGAGGAAAGGCAGTCCATACAGCCTACCTCGATCTGGCTAAGGCCTTCGATACAATACCCCACTCAGGTATCATTGAAAACTCATCAGCTTAAATGTCAACCCATACATCACAAGATGGGTTGCAAACTGGCTGAGTGACAGAACCCACAGGGTCAGAGTTGCTGGCGCCATGTCAGACTCAAAGCCTGTCACAAGTGGTGTCCCACAGGGCTCAGTCCTGGGCCCACTCTTGTTTGGCATCTACTTCTCCAGTACAAGCAAACACAGGAGGGTTATGGCTGACCAAGTTTGCAGATGACTGCAAACTGGCCATAGTAGAAAACACATCTGACACAGATATCCTTCAGAAGGGTCTCACAGAAACGGATAACTGGTGCCAGAGCCACGGCCTAAAGTTAAATGCCAAAAATGCATAGTCATACCCTTCGGAAAAACAAGGTTACCTAGCTACCAAATAGGTGGCAATCCACTGAGCACAGAAGAAGTTATCAGGGACCTGGGGACCCAGGTTGATAGTAGTCTGTCATTCGACACCCATGTAGCTAAAGTAGTTAGGAAGACCTTCTACATTGCCCACCTTATCATGAAGGGTTTCATCTAGATCAAGGGAGGTCATAGTCTCCCTTTACTCATCACTCATCAGACCAATGATTGAGTACAATGCCCCATTTGGAATGTATCTGACCCGACACTTGCAGCAGCTGGAGGCCACAAAAGTTCCTCACCAAAAGGATAAAGGGTCTCAAAATCTGTCCTATGCTGCCCGACTGAAAGAACTCCAGCTCTACTCAGTCGCTTGCTCAGAGGTGACCTTTGCCTAACATACAAGGCCATGTCAAACCCAGATTTGATGAATATGCTTCACATCAAAAAATCCAGATCCATCAGAGCCACAAGGGCGGGAGACTTAAACCTTGACACGACTATTAATAGGACGTGCTGGAGGGATAGATTCATCACCCAAAGACTCCCTATGCTGTGGAACAAAATCCCGGTACATGTGAGGCAGAGCACCTCACTGGCCTTGTTCAAGAGAAATCTTGACCAATGGATGGGAGATCGCAGATATACCCCAGGGATTACCTCAGTGTCATTGCTCGACAGAGGCACAGCAAAATAATGGGTTTAGTTCCCCGTACTAAAGGGGTGGCGTAAGCCACAAAACGATGGGCTAGGCTTGTAAATGCCCTCGGGCAGATAGCCTAGTATGAACCTATGAACCTATGAATCAGATTTGTTTCATTGTTTTCAATATGAACAGACCTGCTGCTTGTGACTCAGACAGTAAATTGGAAGAGGTAATGGACATACTTTTAACTGTCCCTGATTTTGCCTCTTATTTTTGGCCTGCCCCTGTTAAAGTTTTTGATTTTCTGGTAAATCGTTGAGGAATATAGTGAGACAGTCAATAATATCAGACATTAGCATTTCATATGTGAAATAAACTGAAATAGTTATTGACTTATTTTAAATATTCTGACAGTCAATCAGATTGAGGGGTTCTGTACTTTGGAGAAAAACAACTTGCCCTACTCATTTGTTCATTTTAAACTCTGGCATTAGAGCTAGTTTTTGTGTTTATGTGTGTGTGTGTCTGTGTGTGTGTGTGTGTGTGTGTGTGTGTGTGTGTGTGTGTGTGTGTGTGTGTGTGTGTGTGTGTGTGCGTAATAAGCTGCAATATTTTTTTTAATTTTTTTCTAATATACTGTTAGTCAACCAGATGAAGATGGGCAGGCTAATTGTGCTGTGGAAAAAGGCAATTTGCCCTGTTCATCTACTGTGTATAAGTCTGGTTTTAAGGGCTGGTGTAGATTTGCATGACATAAGATGGAAAATTTACTCTGTCTTTTTTTAAACATGTTGCCAGTCAAGCAGTTAATAAGAGAGGAGTCTAGCTGTATTGTGGATGTAAGCAATGTGCCCTGCTCATTTGCTTAGTTTAAAACATGGCATTAACTGCTGGTATGGATTTGTTGTGAAATTAAATGTAATATCTATTGATTTTTTTAATATGCTGGCAGTCAAACAGATGGGGGGAGGAGTGGACAACCTCTGCTGTGTAGAAAAGCAACTTATCCTGCTCATTCACCCAGTTTAAAGTCTGACATTAAGGGCCAGTGTGTATTTGTGTGGAAATTCTGGAATATTTATTGATTTTTGTAAATGTACTGGCAGTCAACCAGATTTAGGTGTGCTAACTGTGCTATGGATGGAAGCAACTTACTTGATCATTTACCCAGTTTAAAATTTGGCATTACTGTCCAGTGTGCATGTTTAATATGCTGGCAGTCAGCCATATTGGGGAGTGGCAGACCAGTGGTAAAAACTAACTTGCCCTGTTCATTTGCTCAGTTTAAAGTCAGGCTATAATGTCTGGTGTGAACTTGAGTGAAATAAAATGGAATATTTACACTTCTCACTCTTTTTTAAAATATGCTGGCAGTCTGAGAGATAAAAGGTGGACTAACTGCATTGTATTGCAGATGAAGGCATTTTATATATATATATATATATATATATATATATATAGATATATATATATATATATATATATATTCACACAAACCCTCACACACACACAGACACACACACACACACACACACACACACACACACGCACACACACACACACACAGCACACACATGTGTATATATGTATATATATATATATATATATATATAGAGAGAGAGAGAGAGAGAGAGAAAACAGATTTGCCCATTTTATTCACCCATTTTAAAGTCTGGCATTCAAAGCTGGTATGGATATGTCTGAAATAAGATGGAATATTTAGGGTCTTTTTTTAAATGCTGGCAGTTTCCCTGAAGAGAGGGGGCTAGCAGTTTTGTGGATGGAAGTAACTTGCCCTCCTCATTTGCTCATATTAAAGTTTGACATTAAAGACTAATGTGTATTTGTGCAAAATAAACCAGAACATTTACTTTTTTAAATGCTGGCAGTCAGCCAGTTTTAGGAGGGATTAGCTGTGCAGTGGATGAGAGCAACTTATCCTCTTCATTTGCTTACATATTCTTCTTTAATTTGTTGGCAGGCAGCCAGTTGGGGGTTAGCTTTGCTGTGGATGAAAGCAATCTGCTTTCTTTATTGTAGAGTTTAAAGTTTGCCATTAAGGTTAATGTGCAGTTGTATGAAATAAACTGCAGTATTTACTCTCTGGCCACTCCAATCAAATAAATGTTTTAATCATCTTTGATTTCACAGGATGTCCTTATCTCTGCCTAATATTTTGGTCTGCAGCTTACCCTCTTGTTTTTCCTCATCTTACCATCTGGCTTTAAAAGACTATTGTGCATTTGTATGAAATATTTTGGAATGTTTACCTTTTGGGTGCTATTTATATCAAAGCAAGTTGAAATTGTTCCTTATTTTGCAGAGTGCCTCTAATGTCGACTCATTTTTGGTCTTTACCTGATAAAACATGGTGTTTTCTATCAAATCATTGAGTATTGCAGTTATGGTTGGGTTGGATGTTGATGAATGCATTTTCATCATTTACTCAGCTTCCCATCTGGCTTTAGAGAACTTGTGAGTATTTGTAGAAAATAAAAATTGAATATTGTTTATGTGAAACAAGTTGAAACGGTCACTGATTTCACAGACTATCCATGATTTTGCCTCATTTAGAACTGTTTCTCTTAAAACGTATGGTTTCTAGTAAATCACTAAGGGTTACAGTCACTAACTAATAAACATTTTAGTTTCAGACTTTGTATCCTTTAAAGACTATAAGTCAATATTAAAAATGTTAGTGTAATAACGTTTTAAGTATATAAGAGCTATATTTAAAAATTGTTTCTGAATGGTGGCCTTTGTCCCATTTTTTTTGCCCATGTCCTTAATTCTTGCTCTCTCTTTTTTAACTACAGTCAGATGTAGTGTACACAACAAAGTGGCTGTAACTACTGGGTGGGGTCAAGGAGTGTTTGTGGATTAAAGTAAGTTTTAATATTGTCCATTAATTATATATCCATCTAAATATGTAGGACTAATGCGCATTTGTTTAAAATAAATTGGAATATTTGGGGGCTGACTACTGTGTATGTGAGACAAAGTTGAAATTATTTAGCTCTCAACTATCCATGAGTTTGCCAAATACCACAATTTTTTTCCTTTTATGTTTGGTTTGTTCCTCAAACAATTTGGAGTTTTCTGGCAAATGAGTAATGATTACAGTCATTAAATAATGACAGACATTTATGTTTCAGACTTCATGCTCTTCAGAAAATGCCTGTTAATACAACATCTTTTATTCTAGCAACTGCCTAATTATACAACAGCAATAGTTAAACTCTATCCCTGATTCTGATCCTTTGGCCCTCATTATTTATTTATTTTTTTTTTTGGTTTTGTCTTGATTCTCACTCTCAGAAGCTGAGAATTATTTTTTACCACAGACAGATGGGCACACAGCAAAGTTGATATATCTGTGGGTGAGTGTGAGGGCTGTCTGTGAATGAAAGTAACTTACCTTCTTCTTGTTTGATCAATTTAAACAGTCTTTCTTTCTAGGACTAGTGTGTATTTATTTGAAATAAGCTGGTATACATTAACTACTGTGTTTGTGTGAAACAAATCTGAAATACATTATTGGCTTCATAATTATTACTGTTATCCCAAACAGGCATCTGTAGTGTACACAGTCAACAATGGCACTATGAATGCCAATTACAGTGATGTCTGTAGATGAAAATAGCTTATCTTGTTGTCTGATCAAGTTAAGCAGTCATTAGTCTGACACTGCAGGATGAGTGCGCATTTGTGTACTTAACTGCAGCCATTGGTGGGTTATAATGATAGCAGTTAAATGGTCTTAAATAGGAAGTGGATCCAAAAGAATGTGTGTGTGTGTGTGTGTGTGTGTGTGTGTGTGTGTGTGTGTGTGTGTGTGTGTGTGTGTGTATGTGATGGCATTGCATGAAAACTTCCCAGAGCCCAATGCACTCATAATCCACTACTATGTGTGCATATGCTTGTGTTAGTTTGTGTGTTTCTACTAATAATTTTTTTGTTAAGGATTGCTTCAATAATCATTTGAAATGCCACGGTCTGCTTTAGTGAGTCCCATATAGGAAGAGGTGGACTTCCTCCCTGTAAAAGAGAAGTTTAAAGGAGAAAAGCGAGGTTTGATATTTGCTCTTCTCATGCATTTTCAGTGTGTTTTTTTCAACATGTCACGAGTGCCAACATTTAAATATGGAGCCAGTTGCTTCACTTAACAAATATCTATATATATATATATATATATATATATATATATATATATAGACTATTAAAGTGGCTGAGACCACCAGTTTAAAAAATGCAGTTGATTATATACAAATGTAATTAAATGCAGGCTCTTCCAATCAAATAAAAATTCAGCCATTCCAGGATATTCATTGTCCATCTCTTGGCTGGTGTTTGATATTCGCCATTATGATGAGTTCACTGCTGTCTCAAGTATTGATGAGTTCACTATTGTAATGTCAAGTGTGTGACAAACAACTTGCAGCCTAGATCCATATGCATCAAGGCGACTGATGTCTAGTCTTCACTTTCTTGGACCAGTTCCCTATCAGATCTTGATTTCCTCTTTGACAGATGTTTTTTCATCAGCCGTGATGCATTTGCTGTATGATTACTAAGTATCTATCTGCATGTATTCAGTACCAGTGCTTATTTTACCAAAATAATAAAATAACTAAAACATATTATGATCACAACTGTAAGTGGAAGCTATGATTTACTTTTACTCCCTCTAGATCTACTATATGCCTGAGGCTGTTTTAACTAGTGGGAGTTCAAATGGATAAAGAAAAAAAACGGTAAAAGTATCAAGTTTACAAAAAATAATTAAAAGGTCATTTCTGCAGGGGACAATTCTTCCTTCATTCCCATGTGTGGGGCTTTTCCTATCACAGCTCCCTTACTTAAATATACTAACTCCATGGCTGAACAACCACAGTGCAAAGACCACAAGCATTGCATAACTTCTGGTATGCTAATAAAAGCTGCAAAATCACACAGAAAGTGATTTTCAATAGCAAACATAAAGCAGTGAGTTAAACATCAATGAGTCTAAATCTACAAGTTGAAACCTTGCCCATTTAACAATTATGGTATAGAATCCCTCCTGGCCTGAACATTTGACTCCTTAGAGTTCACCTTCATGAGCAAACCTGGCCAGTTTGGAGTAAAGCTAGCATTAATTCACACCCCACTTGGTGTTACAGCAGCATTTTCCAAAAGGCAAACTTATTTACTAATTAGCTAATCCCAGCTATCTGTGGCATAATGCACAATAACTAATTCCTAATATACTAATGTTTAGAATATTCTTAGATGTGAGAGCCTCAGTTTTCTGTGTGTGCTGTGGATGTACTGTCAATTTATTTATGCAATTTACACTTTTATCTCCAAATATTCAAATACTATTCTAATTAAGTAATGCTAATCAACAGCATGACCATAAAACAGCATTTTCTATCTTCCCATATGAAAACTACCATAGAGGTAATGTTATGTGTCTACAGTATATTCATACACATAGACAGGTATGGAATTATGTCACACAGAATGCACAAGACACTCAGGGGTCACATTTCTTCGCATTGTAGCAGTTGACATTTTGTGGATTAAGGAGAATATCGCATACTTGGTGAGCCTAGACAGGATTTCTTCCCTCTGTATTATCATTTTTTCTTACAAATGCAAACAGTACACTTTGAAGAAACTGTATTTAGCTTTAACAATAGCACATATCACATTCTTCCTGGTTATAGGTGCATATCTGCTAAATTCATTGTTTAAATAATAAAATGGGGGGTTTGTCAGTAGTGCTGTTCTGCATAGTATGGTAAGATATTTTAGACATTTTAACTGTAGTCACTTTTACATAGATAGATAGATAAATAGAAAAATAAAAAAATTAAGCATAATTTTAAAAAGCTGTATATTTTTAGCATTTTTAGAAATAATATAATAGATCAAGGATCACCAGAGATACATGAAGGTCTTAAAAAAAACTTTGTTGAAACATATTACATTCTCAAAATACATTCTAGAGCTAGACAAAATATTAAAAACAATGGATTCAGTAACATATCCTTTATTTTCTGTTTTTTTTTTTCAAGAGAATTTTTTTAACTGATGTCAGTACTTTATGTGCAGTGTTATGTTTTCTCATGCATTTCACTTTAAGTTGCATTCTTGCAGGCAAGCAAAGCAGTGACATCTCAAAATTGTCCATAATTATAGTTTAATTAATTGTCTGACAACAAAATAAATAAATAATGAAATAAATGCATTCCTTAAACGTGAATAAGGAATGTGTCACACATCCGGTACAGCTGTCTCTGCCCGTCCATAGATTACAGCTGCAGCGGCTAGGCTTTTCAGCCATATTGCACTACGGCAAAGTGCTGCTGCAGCCATTTGGTTTCGGCGATGTAGCTCGCAGGGAAATGTCTTGCGAGCTACACGCCGGAAACCTGTTTAACGCCTAGGATCCTCTTTGTGAGGTACTTTTGTGGCTTCTCCAGTTGTTGCAGGTGTCTAGTGAGGTACATGCCAAATGGGGTATTGTACTCTATGACTGGCCTAATGAGGGAAGAGTATAGGGAGACAATGACCTCTTTCTTCCTGGATGCAAAGCCCTTGGTTATAAGATGTGCCACATAGAAGGACTTTCTGAACACAGTGGCAATGTAGTGGTCAAAGGAGAGTTTGCTGTCAACCTGTGTCCCCAGAGCTCTTATAACACCTTCAGTGTTCAGTGGGCTCCCATTGATGTGGTAATTAGTGGGAACTGAGTTTTTCCCACAGGGATGACAACTCATTTTTTTGGCATTAAGCTTAAGGCCATGGTTTCGACACCAGGTATTGGTCTTAGTGAGACCTTTCTGTAAGATGTCTGAATCACTTGGGGAGTTAATAATGGCTCCCAGCTTGCAGTCGTCTGTGACCTTGGTCAGCCAGAGTCCCTCTGTGTTGGCCTGGACTTCTGAGAAGTAGATGCCAAACAGGAGAGGACCCAGGACCGATCCCTGTGGGACTCCACTCGTGACTGGCCGGCAGTCTGACTTGGAGTCTTCTACTTTCACACCGTGGATTCTATCAGTGAGCCAATTTGCAACTCAACTAACAATATACGGATTGATGCATAGTTTGGTGAGTTTATTGATAATTCCTGAGTGATTTTTGGCCAGATTGAAGTAGGCTGTATGAACTGCCTTACCTTCATCCGCAGCTCTGGTGACTGACTCAAAGAAATCAACCAGGTTGAGCAGGCATGATCTACCTTTCACAAAACCAAATTGCGTGGAATCTAGAGTTTGGAGAATCTCTATATCCTTGTTAATTAAGTCCATAATGATGTGCACCAAAGCTTTACATATCAAACTCATCAGGCTAATGGGGTGATAATTTCCAGGGTCTGTAGTCGCTCCTCCTTTATGGAGAGGGATGACTGTAACAGTGCGCCATTCAGTAGGGACAAAGCCTGAGGTGAGGCTGTGAGTGAACAGGGCACACAGATGTGGTGCCAGTTCACTTTGTAATTCATGTGAAACACAGCCAGTGATATTGTCAGTTCCCATGGAAACTGGATTCTTGGCCTTGAACAATACAGCTTTAACCTTTGCTGTAGTAATGCTGGGTGCCTGGCATTCTTCTGGTATTGAGATTGGTCCTTTAGGGGGAGAGGGAGGGGTAAAGTTGTCACTGAATCTGTCAGTTAGTATGTTGGTAATATCTGTTGGCTCAGTAAAGGAGGTACCATTGTCCAGTAACTCAGACAAAATCTGGGTATTGCCATGGAGATTCTTGATATAACTATAGAAGGCTTTGTGGTTGTTTTTAGTGTCTGCCACAATTCTGCCTTCATAGTTGGCTTTGGGGGTTTTGATAAGGGATCTCAACTTTTTGTTGAGGCTGATAAGAGAATTTGTCCAGTCTTGGGACTTCACCTTATTCTGCATCAGTTTCCTCCTTCTGTTGTAGAGTTTATTAATGGCAAGGAACCACCAGATTGGCTTACTTTTTTTGGAGGAGAGCTTCTTGGTTCTGTTGGATATGGCTAGTTCCATGCATTTATGTACGTGCTGTACTGGTGTATGATTCGGTGGTCATGCATCTATTTTCTATTGGCATGGGTGCTGTGAAGTTAGCCACCTCTGTTTTAGGAGTCCAAAGTCAGCTTTGGAGAAGTTTTTTATGCTGGATACCTTTATGGGGGGTGTGGATGAGATGTGGATTTCCATGGTGATTAGTTTGTGGTTGGATCTAACCAGGGAGGAATTGACTATTAGTGTAGAGCAACGATTGCCCATGATAGTAATAACCAGGTCAAGGATGTTGCTTCCTCTAGTGGGGGTAAGAATGAGCTAGTACAAGGCACTGGAACTGATGAATTCCAGGAAGTGTTGGGCCAGTGCATTGGTGCATGAGTAGTTTTTCAAGTTGATGGAGGGGTAGTTGAAGTCACCTAGTATGAATCTTAATAGTTTCCAGGGTGCTTAGGAATGTGAAGTGAGAGTCTTGGGACATGGTTGGGGCCTATAGCAGGCTACGACCTGAATCGCCATCTTACCCAATGTTAGTTGTACCTGGAGTATCTCAGATGTGTTATGCTGGGCTATTAGTCTGGAGGTGTGCATATCCTTTATGAATATGGAGACACCACTGCCTTTGATGCTTCAGTCCATGTTCTAGGGCCAAAAGATGTGGAATGAGTTATAGCCTGGTAGTGCAGGGGTGCTTTCTGCTGCTTTAAACCAGGTCTCCGTTACAGCACAAATGTCGATGTTCTCCATTTTGAGGAGTGCTTCGAGAGAGTGCATCTTGAGATTTAGACTTCTAGCACTGAGCAGCATGACCCTCAGACTGCATTTATTTATAGCTGTTACGGTGGTAATTTGGTCTTTGGAACACCACCTAAAAAAGGCACTATAGGGGTGGCAAGAGCCTTAGCCAGTAACCAGAAAACCAGGGGTGACAGATGCAAGCCAGCTCTGGCAAAGCATTGAGGTCTGTCAGTCATGTCATCCCAAGTAGACAGATAATGGATCCCCTTAGAATGACACCAGAAACTTAGCCAATTGTAGAAGTCAATCATTTTATTTTTGTACTGCGGTATCATTCTGGGTGACGGTAGGATGCTGCTCAGGGCTAGGATCATACACGTCTGGGCCACATAATCTGAGAGCTCCACCATGTCTCTTTTCATATAGTCCAAGGAAGTGCATCTCAGGTCCTTCACACCCACAAGGACAATGAGTGAGTCATACTTGTATTTGTTGTGGAGGGACCTGAGTGCGTGTGTTATGTGTCAGATTCTGGCACCCGATAGACAGCTGACTGTTACCTACTCCTTATTCAACCTATTGAGTGGGATATCAGTGTTCCTCACTATTGAGTCACCTATGATTACTGTATTGGGCAAGCTGTTTTGCCTTAGGGGCTTAGGTTGAGGGCACACTGCGTAGGTGAGCTATGTGTCTTGTGGTTTGTTCTGTGTTGTGTGGTCGAGTGCGTTTCTGCCTTGTAAGTCTCTGCTGTTTGGGTAGATTTGTATTGAGAGCCTCTGCAAAGGTGGGTGTGTTTTGTGTTTTTATGTGAGGGCTGTGATGGTGGGTGTTCTAGAGGGCTATGTGTTCCATGTGGTATGGCACAGGTGTTGACCTTCTCCTCTTAACCAACTATTCCGGTCTTGGCTGTGGGTGCATGGCTTCCAGTATGGAGATATAAGCTCATCTCTCACAAGTTTGAGTGTTGGGAGGTAAGAGAAGAAGGTTGTCTGTGTACATGAGGCAGTTGCTACACTGCCTCAGAATGCCCAAATTCACCAGGTTAATAGGAGAAAGCACAGGAAACTAACCTTTAGACATGCCAGGAGGTATGGTCATCATTACTAAGTACTGGAGCTGTTTCCTTATAGGACGTGTAGTTCTGATAGCACTTATCTTGCTACAAAAAGCCTGATGATGTGCTTGGTAAATAAGCTAATTAAAGTACAAGAAAGAAGAGCTCTAGCAAGATCTTAAGGGAAAAATTGAAGAGCAGCATTTCTGCCACCGGTAATATACTTTAAATGCAGTACAAGCTAGCACACTTGAGTGTGTGGCAATATTAAAGCAAATACAGTTAAAATAAATGCAGTTAAATGAAAAAAATGACTTAAATCAAGTACAGAAAGCAGTATAATCAGAAAAAATATAAAAATGGAGGTACTTAAAGTCTCTTTCTCCTTTCTGTTGCTCTTGTGGTCTGCAGGATGCCAAAACAGGATCCGCGGAGCTTAAACAAGTGCAAAACCATGTAAACATAGGCTTTTAAACCAGAAAGTTGAAAGGGATAGAAAAACTGTCCAAACAGCCAATAAACTATAATTTCAGAGCCAGAAACCACTGGCATCATGGGACAAAACATTTTTTGGACCCAGCACCTATTTCCCTTGAGTTCCAGGCACCAGTGCTGAATTAAAATGAGAGTTAAATTACTAGAGGGATCAGATGTCTTTCAATCCAGACCTACCCTTCTCCCGCTATACTCCAGTTCAGTCAGTCCAGACAGACTCATCACATTTTACAATGGGAACAATCTACATGGGATTTCAACTGCAAGACAAATGGGTTCTTTCGGATTGTATAAAGCACATTAATATCACAAAAATGCTAGCTGTGATTCAGACCTTAAACGTTCTTCACCACTTTTGGTCTCCAGGTCCCTTTTTATTGGTCACAGACAATACCACAGTCACATGGTACCTGAAAAAAATAGGGGGGTACAAGGTCATATCTTCTTTGCCATCTAGAAATGATGGCCTGAAAGCTAGCTTTTCTGATGCTTCAGGCCTAGTACATCTCATCAGAGCAAAACACAGTGGCAGACAGACTAAGCAGATCCTGAACAGACTCTCACAAGTGGAAACTCAGGACAGAGGTCTGCCTGGATTTGGTCCACATGTGGGGAACACTTCAAATAGATCTGTTTGTCTCCTTTCAAAACTGACAGAAAAAATCTGTTTCAGGCATCCTTGCAGCCATGCTTGGAGGACAATTAATGTCCTCTTGGTCAGGAATGTTCCTTTATGCATATTGTGGTGAACTCCTTTTGGCCCAGGCAGAGTTGGTTTTCCTTTTTAATGGAGGAGGAGAACACAGTGTGGATCCAGGAGGCAGTAATTTAAATTTTTACAGAGGGCACAGATAGACAATAATAATTTCATGGCATGGGTTTAGTATTTTTAACTATTCAAGTTTGCAAGTTACAGGTGTACATTTTAAATTGTTTGAGAATGGCTTTACTTTTGTCCCCCTGTCTAAATTCGATGAAGCTGATTGTTTATTTGACTGTTTACAAGGAAGTTGAATTTGGAGATCCTTTATGGCAATCCTGAACAGTTTAATACTAATTTATTTAAGAAAAAATAACTTGGTTCCTCCCTACTGTCCCTGATAAATTTATTTGAAAAGCTCTGTGAAAGGGATATACATCATTTCAGATAAATTCCCCTCAATATTTTGGTTACAATTTAAAACAAGGGGAAAGAAAATTGCTGCACAGCTTGATGTCTGATACTTCTTTAATAATAATGAAACCTGACAAGGGAGAGGGAGTGGTATTAATGGATTCCAATGAATATTCTAATTAGACATTAGAACTATTACTTGACACCAACAAATATGTTTTGGCATCTATTGATGAGATTAGCATAGCGTATCATAAGACTGACATGTACCTTGAGGAGTTGCTTTTGAATAATTATATTTCTCAGGCTACCTGTAAGTTTTTGTTTACTGATAAGCCAGTTGTGCCAGTAATATACAGCATTCCCAAAGTACATAAGAATAGTGCTAACCCCCATAATGATACCTACTGTGACAGACAGATGTTCTAAAACTTACCCACTGGCCATTTACACTGATTTTATGGTAAAATGGTTTGTTTACAAATTTCATGCCATCTTGCATGGTTCTTGGGATTTTTTGAGGTATTTTATGCCTGACCTCTTTATTGAGGATATCTTGTTTATGTGCACATATGTTCTTGACTTGCTTGGTTGCATTTTCCTTTCAGAGGGATTCAATTATTTTTTTAGAGGTTTAGAGATTGTTGCATTGTAATTTTTTGACAGCTGAGGACATCATTATTGTGACGAATTTTATGGAATAGGTACTTGATAATAATTTGTTTTACTTCGAAGGGGAGTACTGTAAACAGATTAAGGGAGTTTGCTATGGGTGTGGTCTGTGCTCCCCTCTATGCCAATCTTGTGATGTGGGCTTGGGAGCAAAAATTCATATTCAATTCTCAGTTTGTTGACTGTTGGTCTCTATATACACATTACCTTGATGGCATCTTTATTTTGTGGAGAGACACTTTGGAAAAGTTGGATGAGTTTATTGGCTATATTGGTATTACTGCACCTTTTTAAGGTTTCCACATACTATATCTAGTGATGCATTTAGCTACTTGGACATAACCATTTATAACAAAAACAGAAAATTTGAATCTAAAGTATATAGAAAGCACACGTTTTTTAATGCATACCTGCACTTCCAGAGTAACCACCCTGTAATACAAAAAATCCCTGGTTAAGGGTCAATTTGTTAGAATCTCTAGAATGACTAACAGAATGCAACATAGATTCATAGATTTATAAATTCATAGACTATTGCTAGGCTAACAACCAAAGGGGCCTTTCTAAGCCTAGCTACATTTTCCCGAAAGAATAATGATGTCCTGCATCCAAATAAGACATTGCGGGCCAGGCATTTATAAGCTACCTCTGTGCCTAAAGGACATGGGTGCCAGGTCTTGTGTCAATTTTCTATTCCCCATCAATTTTTCTAGGTTGTGCTTAGACTTGGCAATAGACAAACTCAGCTTCACCTGGATGGAAAGCCTGTTCCATTAGGAGGGGCAGTCTCTGTGACACATATATTAGAAGCAGTGTAGGATTCCCAATCTATAGAGGGGTAGTTGAGATCACACATGAATATTGTATTGGGGTTAATGGTGAGGGACTCTAGTACATTGAGATAGGTAGTATGGGTTTCCTACGGCATGGAGGGGGACTTAGATGTTGCAAGGATATGGTATGGCACCCTGTTTATGGTGAGTTGCACATGTATGAGTTCCAGTAGGTCATACTCTTTAACTAGTCTGGATGTGAGCTAAGTCTTAATACAGACTGACACTCCTCCACCTTTAGTTCCCTCCTGTGCATTAGCCAGTCTAAAGGAGTGAAAAGTATTATAACCTTGCATTGCCGGGGTGCTCTCAGCAACTTTAAACCATGACTAATTAACTACACAGATCTTTGCACTCTCCAGGGAGAGAAAGGTTTGCAGGGAGTAGAATTTCTTGTTAAGACTTCTAGCATTGAGCAGTACCACTTTCAGGTATTGCTTCATAGGTTCACTTAAGTCGTTAGATTTATCAGTTTGGCCTTGCCTAAAAAAGGCACTATGGGGGTTGAAAAGGTCTTTTCCAATATCCAAAAGCCTAAAAGGGATAAGCACAGAGCATCCATGGCAAAGCAGTATGGTCTGTCAACCATGTCTTCCCAGGCTGTCAGATATCGTACCCCCCACCTATTGACACCAAAAGCTAATCCAATTGTTAAAATCAATCATTTCCTGTTGTTAACATGGCATCATCCTTAGAGAAGGTAGTATGCTCTTCAGTGCTAGACTCATGCCTGCCTGAGACATGTAATCAGTGAGCTTGATAATGTCTCGCTTCATATATTCAAGGAGGTACACCTCAGGTCATTAACTCCCACATGGACAATGACAGAGTCATACTGGTACCTATGCTTCAATGACCTGAGTACCTGTGTGACTTGATGGATCCTAGTCCAGAAAAGGCAGCTAACTGTGACTCTCTCCTTACTCAGTCTGGTGAGGGGGACATCAGTGTGCCTCACTATAGAATATCCAATGACCATGACATTTGGCTGTGTGCTGGTTTGCCTTAAGGGCTTAGCAGTGGAGACACTGGATACAGTGTTACTATTTGAGGGTGTGGGTGGTGTTTTAATGCAGTGTTTATGTGATGGCTGAGGACACTTTCTTTGTACTGTGCAGGAGGTCTTAGTGGTTTAGAAAGGTTACCTATATGTGCCTCAGCATAAGTAGTTTTATGTATAGGGTCTTTACCCTGTGCAGTTGGTGTGATGCAAGTGTCACTGGTAACCTCTATAGACAGAGCTTTTCATTCATTTTAAAGTGCATATACACCTCTAACATACACTATCTGTTTTATTAAGAATACATGGGTTGTCAGTGTACATGAGGCAGTTGCTACAATGCCTCAGAATACCCATCTCAACCAGACTGGCCATAGAAAGAGTCAGGAAGTGCATATCCATGGCCACTGATCTACTAGTGAGGAATGGGGAAATCTTAAATATTGAACAAGTCAATAAGACAATCAACTTGATGAGCAACACTCAGCTAGGATTAAACTATAGTAGCTGAAAACAAAAATATGTCTGCACAGTAATGCCACAAGAGTGCAGACCACAGACCAGAGCAAAGATACATAGACTAGCAAGCACAATAAGCATTCACCAGAAATTCTCAGCTCAGAAGGGTGAAGGCTACCCCCCCCCTCCAACAAGAGTGTACACCACAAACCTTCTTAATGTAAAATAACTGGTCTGTAACCCAAGTGCTTAAACTAGAACAAAGACACTTACAATAACAGGCACAGTAAGCCTTCACTAGCAATTTCCAGCTCAGGAGGGTGGAGGCTACCATCTCCTCTCAAAAGATTGTAGACCACAAACCTTCCTAATGTAAAATAACTGGTTTGGAACCCAAGTGCTTAAACAAAGACACTTAAAACAAAGACACTTAGAACAACAGGTCAGGCACAATAAGCCTTCACCAGCAATTCCCTTCTCAGAAGGGTGGACGTTACCCTGTCCTCCCACAAGAGTGCAGACCACAAACCTTCCTAATATAAAATAAGTGGCTTGGAACCAAATGCTTAAACAAGAGCAAAGGCATTTAGAATAACAGGCACAATAAGCCTTCACCAGCAATTTCCAGCTCAAAAGGGTAGAAGCTACCCTCTCCGAGTGTAGACCACAAACTTTTCTAATGTAAAATAACTGGTTTGGAGCCCAAGTGCATAAATCAGAACTAAGACACTATCAGAATAATAGACACGATAAGCCTTCAACCAGCAATTCCCAGCTTAGAAGGATGTGAGCTACCTCTTCTGCCAAAAGAGTGCAATTTATCACAAATACTTTTGGACAGGGGCTACCCAAATTGTTTTATAGACAAAATTAAATCAGAAGTATTACCCCTCATGTGCACCAGATTTAATCCTATTTTAGGACAAAGGATATTGTGTGATAAAGTTTCCCTCAATAGTGTTGCATTTAATAGAGGTCTGGTTCTCCAACACTACCCCTTAAATTTAGAAGTACAAAAGGTTATTCTAAAATATTGGCCTATATTTGGTATACATGCCAATGTGTCTAAAATTGTGGGGGGCAGACCATTATATATTTTTAAGAGGGGTAAAAACATAAAAGCTATTTTCGAGGACCAGGTTCCTACGAGAACAGTTGCCTCTCACAGCATGAGAAAATGTGATCAGTGTAAAAAATGCCCCTTTATTTTGGTATATGATACTTTAAATCTACATGATTAACAAGTTAAAATTGTACTACCAGATGCTTGTAATTGTATAGCAATGGGCATCATATATATTGCTGTTTGTCACTGTTGTGACACCTTCTACATAGGTAAAACATAGAAAACTTTATGCAGGCATATATATGAACACAACTGCTACATTGGCAGATGTAATGAAAAAAATGCCTTATTTAAACACAAAATGGTTTCTAGTGCTTGTAATAAGTTCCTTTTTGGAGTATTGGAAAAGGTTAAAAGGATCCCCAGGGGTGGACCACGGGAAACAGCTACTGAATTTAAATAACTGTTATGACAGTTATAACTTAATACACAAGACCCACCAGGGCTTAACAGAAATGCATCTATTACTAGTGATGTTAAACTTTGTGCAATGAAGTTATAAGAATTTAATTTTATATGAGTGATATATGGATTATATTAATATAGAGCAACTTAGAGCAGTTGCTATGTGTGTGTGTGTGTGTGTGTGTGTGTGTGTGTGTGTGTGTGTGTGTGTGTATATATATATATATATATATATATATATATATATATATATATATATATATATATATATATATATATTTGTTGCTGTTGTGTCTTTCGGCTTTTCCAGGTTAGGGGTCGCCACAGCGGAACTCCGGTCCGCCAATGATTGGTAGTAGATTTTTATGTGCCGAGTTGCTGGCCCTGACGCACAACCTTCAATGAAGGTACGCCCATTCATGCATGTCTCCACACAGAATACGCTCTAGCTGAGAATCGAACAGGACAACATCTTACTGTAAGGCGACCACCACCACCACAGTTTTATATACATATATATATATATATATATATATATATATATATATATATATATATACATTTACATGTGTGTATGTATTTTTGTCATTATTTTGTATTTAAATTCATTTTATATAAATATTATTATTTTACAAGATGTTATTAATACTTATCAAAGGTGTTTAAAAATGTGTATTGATTAATTAATTATGATGTGTTTCATTGCTTGGTCTATATAATGCATCCAGTTATGCTAACATTTGGTTCTGAAGAAGTCCTTGGAAGTTAAAAGGATGAAAGCGCTTAACCTTGAATAAAAATTTGATAAATGTTATATTTTCAGTGATAAATGGAGGCAATTTTGTTGTTAATAGTTTTATTTTGTGCCTCTTTTACTACCTGCTGTATTATTAGCTTTTAATGGAATCGATCAAGGCCAATTAACTCAAGGTTCCTCATACTCTGGATCTGCTCACACTGTGTGCACAGGGAGCACCCCAACTTAGAGCAATTGCTACTGACAGCCTGAATTAGTCTGTCTTGATACATTTCAGGTACTTGTTCCATGAAGATGAAGTAGGTACTGAAAGGAGCAAGAAAACCTGCAACAAGAAAAATCTTATGTTTACTGGTGAAAGTGATTTTCTAGGTGAGGTCTATCCAATATCAGAGGGACGGGTTTGATGGCTGTCCCTCTGGTGTTGAAATGTTTGTGTGAGCTACTCAACAATGGCTTATCTTAGGCATATATCAAGGTGTATCTTGTTACCGTCTAAGCTTGTCTGCCCATGGATCCTCCTCTTTCATCTCTTTTTTGTGGTCACACAATGTATGAAAGAAGTATTGTATGTAAGATTTGCTCAAAAGCAAATCCCCACTCCTTGGGATCTCAACATTGTTCTAGACAAATTGACCTTATTTCCTTTTGAACCTGACTTTCAGGCTGATTTGAGGTTCATTACTTGGAAAACTGTTATGCTTATTGTTCTTATATCTGCAAGGTGACTCTATGAGCTGCAAACTCTCATGGTGGGCTAACCTTGTCTAATTTTCCACTAGGACAAGATTGTTCTGTGCACTAATTCTTTTTTCATGACAAAAGTTGTTTTTGAATTTACCTTGAATCCAGCCATCATCTTCCAGTTTTCTTTCTGAAACTTAAAAACAAGGTACAGAAGATTATGTATACCTTGGATGTGCACATGCAGCTCAGGTACTACCTTGACACAACTAAACCCTTCAGGAAAGCCAAACAGTTGTTTATTTCCTATGCTGGGGCTAAGAAGGGTCAACCTGTCTCTAAGCAAATGATTGCTTGCTGGTTGTCCTCTGTTATTGTTTTTTGTTACTGCCACCATGGCAGATCTATTCCACACATTAAGACACATTCTACCAGATCTTTATCCTCTTTGGTGGCATACTGGACAGGAGTGGACTCTAGCAGCAATCTAGAGGCAGAAACGTGATCCTCTGTTCTGCCTCTATAGCAGCACCCACCCTCCAAGCCCCTGATTTTGTATATAGTTTGATGATATCCAACTTTGCAGTGTTATTGGTCAGCTTTGGTTATTTGTGTTGGTATTTTATGACTGTAATCTGTTTGGTTTCAGTCAGTTATTGCTTCTTTTCCTTCATGATGTATTCTACTTAGCATTAAAAGCCTAAATAACTGACCTTCTGTTTCAGAGGACAGGCTTCCCCTGATGGGAGGAGCTTAGACAATCTTCTGTCACAGAGAATCAGAGAAATGCATTCCAAGCTCTGTAAAAATGCCAGTTTAGGTGTTTGTCCAGACACAGAACCATATGCCACTGAGGCAGTGTGAAATTCGATCATCTACTCTTACAGTCAAGTAGGACTTAAACAACTGTACCTTATACAGTGCATTACCACACAATGATTCTACTATATATTATTGGGCCATGACTGTATTCTGCCTCACTCTGCCAAGATTCTGCAGTGAATTACTGTGCCATGGTTCTGCACTGCATTAATGCTTCATGATTCTGCAATACATTGATGTGCCATGATTGTATACTACATTACTCTGCCATAATTCTATTGTGCAGTGCATTACTGTGCCATAATTTTACAGTACATTACTGCACTTGGTTCTACATTGTATTACCACATCATGAATCTACTGTGCATTACTGTGCTTTAATTCTATAATGCATTATTCTGCTATAATCTACATTGTGTTACTATGCCATGTTTCTGTGATGTATAAGTGCATTATGATTCTACAGTACATAAATGTATCATGATTATGTACTACATTATTCTGCTATAATTCTGTATTGTATTACTTTGCCATGGTTCTGCAATGTATTAATGCACCATGGTTCTACAGTACATTACTGTACCATGATGTTGTACTGCATTACTCTGTCATAATTCTATACTGCATTACTGTGCCATGATTCTACAGTGCATCACTGTATCATGGTTCCACAGATTGTTACTGCACCATGGTCCTATGTTATATTACTGTGCCATTATTCTATATTGTATCATTCTGCCATAATTCTACAGTACATTACTGTGCCATGATTCTATATTGCATTACTGTACCACAATTCTACACTACATTATTGCACATGGTTCTCCAGTGTATTACTGCACCATGATTCTACTGTGCCTTACTGTACATGATTCTTTACGCTGTATTACTCTGTCATGGGTCTACATAACATTACTGTGCCGTGGTTATTTGGTGTATTACTACACTATAATTTTATTGTAAATTACTCTGCCATGACTCTATACTCTTTTACTATGTCATAGTTCTACAGTGCATTACTGTGCCATGATTTTATACTGTATTATTCTGCCATAATTCTACAGTGCATTACTGTGAAATGGATCTGCAGTGTATTATTGTGACGTGGTTCTACGATGTATCAATGCACCATGACTTTACATTACGTTACTGTGCCATAATTCTATACTATATTGCTCTGCCATAATTCTACAGTGAATTACTGTGCCATGGTTCTACTGTGTAATGTTCTACTGTGTCTAATGCACTATAATTCTGCATTACTGTGTTACAATTCTGCACTGAATTACTCTGCCATATATATATATATATATATATATATATATATATATATATATATTTATATATATATTTATATATATATATATATATATATATATATATATATATATATATATATTTATATATATATTTATATATATACCGCATCACGGTGCCATGGTTCTATGATGTATTAATTCACCATGATTCTACATTACTGTGCCACAATTCTTTACTGCTTTACTCTGCCATAATTTTACAGTGTATTACTGTGCCATGGTTCTATAATAATTGCACCATGATTCTACAGTACATTACTGTGCAATGATTCTATACTGCCTTACTCTGTTACAATTCTACAGTGTATTACTTTGCCATGGTTCTACAGATTATTACTGTGTCATGGTTCTACAATGTATTAATGCACCATTATTTGTTACTCTAACAGTACTTGCTGGACTGAGAGATTCATATCCCAAAGACTACCTCGTCTATGGAATAAACTTCCCATCTTCATAAATCAAAGCCTGTCCCTCACTCTCTTTTGGATAAAAGGATGTGGAACCATAAAGTCACTCCAGGGATACTAACCATGTCCCTTATGGACAGAGGCAATCTTTAAAATGGCTCAGGGCACCAAAACTCAAAGACCAACTTCCCGGATACTACCCATTCCATATCTAAGGAATTTAGATATAATACTGTCATATCCTTGGTATTACTGACTAGGCTTATAAAGGCTCTTGTGCCATTAAACTAGTAATCACATATGGGCCTGTGAACATATGATTACTATGTCATGATTCTGTGCTACATTACTCTGAAAATAATTCTACAATGTATTAGTATTATGGTGCCATGATTCTGCAGTGTATTATTGTGCCATGTTTCAAAAGTGCATTGTTGCACCATAATACTATAGTGCATTACCATTGTTTTTTCAGTATATTGCACCATAATTCTACAGTGCATTACTTTGCTGTGACTCTACGGTGAATTATTGCACCATAATTTTAATAGTGCATTACTGCGCTATGGTTCTACAGTATAAAACTATGCCATGATTCTACAGTGCATTACAATAAATAAATAAATAAAAAACATTACTGCAGTGCAGCATATAGCCATGTTTCCAAGCTTAGCCTTAATGTTAAACAACTGGATTTTTGTTATTATCATTATTTTATTTTTTGGCTTTTTTATGTGATGATTCATGTTGGTAACTAAGCAGAGCCTGTTTTCAATACAGGCTCAAAGAAAGAAAAGCTTCACAACCTTAAATCATTTTAGGAAACTTAAGTGGGAGGTCATAGTTTAACATAATTGTATAAATAATACATGAATGGAGAATAAGCTTAACTGCATGTATTCAGGTTATGATGCTTACAGCAGGTAGCATTAACATGTAGGATGTGCACAGACTGACGTGTCTCCAAGAGCCATAGCACTGTAGTAATATACTAGATTACATTGTAGGTAAGGCACTGATGTCTATAGCATTAGATAGAGAAGATGGTAACAGATTCAGGTATAGTTTTGCAGCAGTCGTAATATACACAGCAGCAGACATATACTAAAATATCAGTTAGTAGTAGAGATTCCTGTAGCTATGATAGCAAGGTCTCTCACTCTCTCTTTCCTATTTACACACCATGTGGTACATCGGTCAACAAGCATCTTTCAGTGTTCTTTGTTTCTGTAGCAGTTCCGCGTTTTATGGACTCAGGTCACTAGCGCAAGGCCCAACCTTCCTCTTAAATTCGCACACACACATGCTCACACCTAGGACCAGTTTAGGGTGTCCAATCCACCTACTGCATGTCATTGGAATGTGGGAGGAAACCAAAGCACCAGGAGGAAACCACACAAATATAGGGAGGACATGCAAACTCCACACAGAAGGCACCCCAGCCGAGAACTGAACCGGAGAACCTCTTGCTGTGAGGTGACAATGCTAACTGCTATACCACTGTTCTACCCGATTGTAAAGTAAGTTTATTAAATCAGTCTGAGAGAAAGTGGTAATTATAGTGGGTCAGACAGCATGTACAGCCTGTCGTTAGGTAGACCTTTTGTGAACTGCATTATGAGATACACTCTGTGCTGATCATTACTGACCCCGGCATGTATAACTATCATTACTGACCCCGGCATGTATAACTATCATTACTGACCCCGGCATGTATAACTATCATTACTGACCCCGGCATGTATAACTATCATTACTGACCCCGGCATGTATAACTAATGCATATATTTTCTATGCCTGCAAGTTACTTGCTAACAACATCCTTCATTCTATCAGAGCTAGACATTCGAACAGTAGTTAATATTTCTAGTGTTTGTTCGCTTTTGCGTTAGTATTGCTAAAATGCATTTCAGAACAGGGTGTCCTTAGTCTAGGACCTTTTAGTGTTTTCCATCAAACCAGACTTGTTGCACTTATCATTCTTACCCTGTTCACTCCCAACACATTTCTTTCCTTTCCTTTCTTCCTTATATCCATATCTTACATGCCTAAATCACCAAGACAATCAGATGAACTCCATAATGGTTAGTAGGTATCTGCAGTTTTTTAATATGAAATTTCAAACCATGATTCATTTCCCTAGATCACTTTTACTGCTCATAGGTTCATAGGTTCAAAGGAGGTTACTAGGGTAGCAGCCCTAGAGCCTTTACAAGCCTAGCCATGTTAATCCCAAGTATCCCCATTTGTTCTTTTTGGGTAGTTTGCAGAACAGATTTATGAACAGAGCGTGTCTGTGATCAACACTGGCTACCCCTGTCCATGACAGACATGAGTAACACCCCAGGGACAAATGTCTGGTGTCCATCCAATTATCTAAGGTGTGTTTGAATAGCATTAGTGAGGAGCTCTGTTTTATGTGAATAAAAAGTCTATTCCAGAGAAGCGGCGGTCTCTGGGAGACATATCTGTCTCCAGCATGTTCTGTTAATGTCACAAGCTAGGTTGAGATCCACAGAGCGAGTGACTCTTGTGCCATTTGACTTGCAGATGTACAGCATTTCCATTAGGGAAGGGTTGCAGATTGCCCTATAGGCCAGGCACAATTCACCTCTCAGCAGCCTGTAAGATACAGAATAAAGTGACAGGGCTTCAGCCTGTCCGTGTAGGTCATGCTTTGGAGTCCCTGTATTTTCTTGGTGAGAAACCTCTAAGGTCTCTCCAGCTGCTGCAGGTGTCTGGTGACATACATGCAGAAGCAGAAGGGTGCATTGGACTCTATTAATGGTCTGATGAAGGTCGAGTACAGTGAAGTTATAACATCCATTGACTTGGGTGCTATGCCCTGGTTTATGAGGTGTGGTACATAGAAGGCTTTTCTTACCACTGTGTAAACTTGGTGGTCAAAGTTCAGATTGCTATCAACCTGTGCTCCCAAGTCTTGCACCAATAGGTTGAAATTCAGGGGGGGCATTATCAATATTGTAATTTGTAAGGAATTCCATTTTGCCAAAGAGAATAACAATACATTTTTTTCATTCAGTTTTAGACCATGGTTTTAACATCAATCATTTGTTTGTGTTAGCCCTTCTTGTAATATGTTGACATCATTGGGGGGCTCAGTGATTTCTCCCAGTTTGCAATCATCAGCAAACCTGTGAGCCAAAGGCCATCTACTTTGGCCTGGACTTCTGAGAAACAGATGCCAAACAGTAAGGGGCCTAGCACAGACTCCTGTGGTATTCCCCTGGTGATGGGACTACTACTGTCTTCCTTATTTCATTATTGCTGTGTATTGTGTCAATATTGTGATATTATGCAAGTTCTGTTTGTTGTCTCTTTAATTAATGGTTGTGGCTTGTGGTAATTGCTGTTCTATTGTCCTTTGGCCGTCCTCCAGATCCTTCTTTATATCCCTAAACATAATATGCCATTTGGCTGCTCAGAATGTGTAACTGATGGCAATATATATGATCAGCTTCATCTTGTACTGCACAGAACCTCCTCTGGTGTCCTATATCCACTTCTAATGTTGCAATACATCCAGGTATGTACTTTCATTTTTAGTTGTTCAAGTGCAATGATTGGTTGTTCATTGCTTCTTTTTTTGAGCTGTTCGTATATTTCAAGCTCTTCTGCACCTTGCCTGTGTGCCACAGCAGACACACTAGCCAGAATTCAGAAAAAGACAGCAGAACCCAACTCACCCCAGCCTCCACAGCTCTCTCCATTGCATCATGTAAACATGAAGATAATGAGAAATGCATGATGAAGCTGACAAGGAACCGTGCAGTGTTGCTAACCCACCCTTCTTATTATATAAAACACTTCTACAACTGTCTGCATGTCTGTGCAAGTTTAACATAACTGCTTATGGCTAAGCTCTATGTCAAGTGTCTGAATATCAGAACAAACAAACATTTATTGTGTTTAGCAAAACATAAACTGATGAATGTTCTTCATAATTGCCTCTCCCATTCCGGCACACACGCACAAATACAGACACACAAACATACACACATACGCGCGCACGCTCATGCACCGGCATTCCTGTACAGCAATCATTTAAAATTGTATCATGTTAGATTTATATTATCTCCTGTCCACCAAATGATCCATAAATTATTTTCTGTATGTTAGTTGAAAGCAGTCCACATCCAATTTATTTGTATTTATTTATTTATTTGTTATGTATTCAGTTTGGTAACTAGAGTAGAGCATAGATCTAAATGGACTTATTAAAGTCTCAGCCCAAACAAATATAAATGACAGTAGACAAGCGAGATCACAAGAAGTACTATGAATACAAATAAAATGTTGCGTGCAGATAGCAATGAATCAATAACAGCAATAATATTAATAACATACACAATACAGAGGACAACAGGAAGGAATGGTTAGGGTATGGAAGAAAAAGAAGAGAGTTAAATAGTGACGGGATAAAGCAAAGAGTGTAAAAGAGAGCAAAAGTAAGGCACGGGTACACAGAAATTAACTATATACAGTGCAATATATACAATGTAGAAGAGATGTCACATGTTAATGTAGGGAAATAATATGAGAAATACAAATGTGCTTGATTGGTGAAGGGGAGAGTGGGGGATTACATGGAGTATCAAGAGAGAAAGTACTTGAAAACTGGCTCAGACATGAGATGATTGTTAAGCTGAGCACAAAATGATGGGTGTGATATCGGGTCTTTAAGATTAGTAGGAAGGGATTCCTAAAGTTAGGGTCCAAGAATGGAGAAGACATGGTGCAATGAAGTCTGGTCCTGAGACATTTAAAGAAGTGAACCAGAGTGGTTAAGACTTCTTAGATTGCAACTGGGGTGGAGGTCATCTGAAGCGGTTGGAGGCAAGGGAAGGACAGGAGTGTCTTTTGAGGACCTTGTAGAGTTGGGATACAAGAAGCAGGTTGGCATGTTGTTGGACAGGTAGCCAGTTGGTTTTATTAAGCATGATGCAATGATGTTCATCTCTAGGGGAGAAAAAAAGTAAACTCCAAAAACAATTCAACTTAGAAGAGCAGACAAATGGCAACGGATGGTATAAATCTCCAAACTGTTTATTGTTAGCGCTTTCGTTCAAAACAATAGATGAACTTCTTCAGACAACACATACCCAAGATCCCATGCTGTATATACAACTATCAATTAATTAATTAAACAATTATGCTATTTCTACTGAATTATTAATCGATGTCTTAAATATTGTTCAAATACTGAAACAATAATAATAATATATGCATATACCTATAAAAAGCATTAAAAAGCATTATTTAAAAATATTGTTAATGAACTATTGTGGCACTGCTTCTTGTATACAATAATTCCATTGTTAAAATTAATTGTTTAAACATTTAGAAAAATGATAAATTAATAAAATAACATTAATTATTTCATTGTAGTAGACCAGTAATTATGCTTACCTATCCAAGGCTTTTAATTTTAAAATACATTTAATGGAACAATATTCGTTGAGTCCTGGTGGAATGTGGGCATATGTTCTATTTTGCCAAATTAATTCGCATTCTTCTAGTTTCAATTCCCAGGGGCTTCCTCTGATGTTCTTCTTTGGAATTTACTTTCCAGTTTGATAAAGAGTCAATTAATTGTTTTTAGATGTACAGTTGTCCAAGGATAAAATCAACAAGAGATATAGAACAACTATTTATAGATTACTCAAATGCAATTCTTCATTTTACCAGCAGTCACCCCACCACCAAAAAGAGCAGTAATAAAAGGACAATGTGTTAGGGCCGAGAGGATGGTTTCTTCACAAACAGATTTTTAATGGAATATGATGCACTAATAACTATGTTCTTAAAGAGAGGCTATCCAGAACAACTCTTTGAACAATTATTGTATGAAGTACATAAGAAAAGGAATGCTGACCATTTTAAGCCTATATTACAAAAGGGCTACATGGAACAGGAAAATCATTTGGTTATAGAGGATGGCTTGAATACTTTAAGGTTACAGTATGATTTAAGACCAAGTTTTATGACCAACTTTTCTATGGATGCAATCGATATAAGAAATATTTTAATTAAAACTGGGCACTTATCACAGAAGACAGTAATGCTAGTAATAAAATTAGGAGTAGGACCACATATCATTTACAGGAGGGGCCCTAGCCTTAAGAGTTTGTTGGAAGGGAACAGAATAATAACTAAAGTAAATAGTGGCATGAAAAAATGTGGTCGGTGTCAACAATGCCATCACATAAAGGTGGGTAATAGTTTCATTATAAGAGATGTAACTTATACTGTAAAAGGAAAATATAATTGTGACTCAGTGGCATTGTATATGCAGCTTTATGCCAACAGTGCCAATGTTATTATATAGGTAAAACTGAAAGGATGCTCAAAGAAAGAATTTATGAGCATGAATATCACATAGGTAAAAAAACAAACACAAATGCATTGGCAAAACACATTTTAGAGAATCCTTCCCATATGTTTCAGTTTATTGTAATCCACCAGATAGGGAAGAACATCAGAGGAGGTCTCTGGGAATTGAAACTAGAGGAATGTGAATTAATTTGGCAAATTAGAACATATGCCCACATTCCATCAGGACTCAACGAATATTGTTCCATTAAATGTATTTTAAAATTAAAAGCCTTGGATAGGTAAGCATAATTACTGGTCCACTACAATGAAATAACTAATGTTGTTATTTTATTAATTTATCATTTTTCTAAACATTTAAACAATTAATTTTAACAATGGAATTATTGTATACAAGAAGCAGTGCCATGATAGTTCATTAACAATATTTTTAAATAATGCTTTGTATAGGTATATGCATATATTATTTTTTTTTAGTATTTGAACAATATTTGACATTGATTAATAATTTAGTAGAAATTGCATAATTGTTTAATTAATTAATTAATTAATTAATTGTTTGATAGTTGTATATATAGCATGGAATCTTGGCTATGTGTTGTCTCTAGGGGAGAGGCTAATGAAATGGTAGATAGTCGCTTATACTTTGTATGTTGGAGGAGTTTGTCTTGGATGCTGCTCCAATCTGTGGAAGCCCATATTCAAGCTCTGCTAGTAGTTTGCCTTTGCATATAGCATTCCCACTTGGTCTGGTGAGAAAGGGGAAAATTAGAGGATTAAATTCAGAGATGAGGTTCACATTGCCCAGTGGAGTCTGTTGAAGAATGCATTGAAAACACCTCCTTGCATTTCAGAAACTATGCAGTACTGCAACAGAAGGGATACATTATTGTGTTTGAAAAGTTACATTTAACAACCTAATCTTATAATTTTAGAGCAAATGTAGAATTTCTGTCACAGAGTATACCATCTTTTATGTTATTAGCAGAAGAAAAGAGCTCTAGAAAAATTCAGTAGCAAATTACAACCATTTGCCTGTTGATATCTGAACCAAAAAAGACTATTCTACTTTCATGAGCAAATTATGAGTATATCTAAAGGATGTTAGCAAGTGTTACTCTTCTAACAATGATTCTGGTAAATTATAAACCAGTAACCATAGCTACAATGGTATGTAACTCTTTCTTACTGTCCCTTTCTGGCTATTTGCTAATGTTTGTAGATGAGCTGCTATTATATTTATCCAGTAAATCTAAAATCTTCATAAACCATCTCTTTCTTTTTTTCTGTTCATTTTAAACAATGCTTTTAAGAATTAATAGTATTGATCTAAATTTCTTTCTTTAATTTTCTTAATGTTCTTAGCTAGCTCCCTTACACTGTTTAGTATAATAGCATAGACCATATTGTTTTAATTCAATCAACTTACGCTTATTATTCCTTTTCAGTTTGTACAGTTGCCTCTTCTCTCATACCACTAAGGATGTGTTGGAATAAAAATGTATATATTGTTGATACAGTTGTTTTTTATGTCGTATTTACAGTAAATGATCATGAAAACAACTTGATATATGAATGGGCTTGTTTGTCATGTTTATTGAAATGATGTCTAATATAACTCTTTAAGCAATATATTAATTTTTGGTCCATGTAATGGCTAAAAAGGATCCTTGGACCAGCCTACCCACCTGGTTCACAAATCACAGAGATAAAGAAGTCACGTGGCATACAGTACACAAGCAAATGAGATACAGAGCATGAATAATGGTTTTGCTACAATCCTGCAGAAACTGTGCAGTGTATTCAAGCAGTCTAAATGAAACTGCAGAACAATGCAGCTGGAGAGCTATTATAGCCAGAAAACAGCCCACTGTACTCTTATAGAAGAACAATTTGTGATCTTCCAGATGTATAGTGTTAGCAATATAAATGTAACCACCATTCCAACACATGCAACACATATATATCAATGCAGCCTAATATGCACCTTTAATGTAATGCAATAATTATCACTGAATATGAAACCAAAATGAGAAGTAGACAGCTCTTAACTGTCCAGATTTTCACAGAATGTCCAGATTTTTGTATTCTTATTTTAGGTCTATTCCTCAAAAATGTATGGTTTTCTGGTAAATCATTCAAGATTGCACTTACTAAATAATGGAGTTTCAAACTTCAGATTGTCTAGAAAATGCACACTAACACTAAACTTGTTATTCTAACAATTTTCTAAGTTTATAAAAGCAATATTTAAAATCTGTTCCTATGTTCAGGCCTTTGTTGCCAAATGTTTTGTCCAGAGTTCTTGCACTGAGAGGTTCATAGGTAATACGTCCTGGTACCGCTGAATGAGTAATAAGCAGTAAGATTACCAGCTGTCCCTCTTTATGCAGGACATTTCTTGTTTGGGTAGTTATTTTGTGCGAAAAAATATGAAAAAAGACTAATGTCTTGAGATTTTAGGACAATATATATTTTCTATGTTTCCTTTAATAGTTGAATAAAACAATTATTTTGTAATTGAAACACTTATGTTTTACATGAAACAGCCAAAACAACTGAAATTCTACATGTATAGCTTTTATTTTAGCAAAAAGGTGAAGTCCAGTCCTTTGCAGTGGTTGTGGGCATGGTTTTCCTGCAAAATGTTATGTTTCCATTAAAATTATGTCACATTTTGGGCATTTGAAGAGGTGGCAACCCTAATAGTCACAATGCATTTCAGTAAGTTTCTTAATTCCACTTTATGTGCCTGTATAATACCCTTGCCAAATAGACTAAGATGAATACCAATGTTCCATGTATGTGGCATGGTGTAACTATGTACTCATATGCTGGACTGTATGGGCAAGCACCTCACCATCCTGAACTATGGAACACAATGTCACCCTCCTATCCACCCCACTAGTAGCTAAAATAAACTCTGTTGAGCCCATATGATGCCAATATAAACTGCAACACATAGTGTAGCAAGGGTTTGTGCCCTATAGCATGTTAAGCCAGTTCACTGAATGCTTTGTGTGTCATTGCATTCTAGGATGTGAAATTGCTGAGTTATGCATGGTTCTACCATAATCATCTACTGCATTCCCAAATGCTGCTGTGGTAAACTTGGCAGATCTGTCCTTGTGCTGTGCTGCATTTTGGAATGCTGCTAAACAAGGAGTGATAGGTAAGTTTTACATTTGACAGTAATTGTACTACATGCAAACACATTTAAGCTCCTCAAGTGCCTTTTTATGTCTATGATTCTGCAGGGTGTGCATTGTTACACTGTTGTGTTCACTATCACACATTAACTATACATCAACCACTGTCGAGCACCTTGTCTCTGTACTGTGATTTAACAGTATGCATAGTGCTACCCTGCTATGAACCATACCAGTCCAGCAGCCTTTACCCCACACTACCTTGGCACATGCTAACAACACTCCTTGGTGAACAGGTACAATAAAGAATAGACATGTGTTGCTGTGCTGTTTACTATGCATTCTGCGCAATGGACATGTGTACAATGTTACTAAACTGTGCTTCTCCCAACTTAATATTGCAGACACTATCCTCACCAAGAATAATTTGCACTGTAGTCATTCCTCAAATTTTGCATGTTAACAGACATAGTCAGTAACAGTCTTGTGTCACAGGGCCAAATTCATAATGACATTTGTAGAGTGTTTTCTAATGGTTGTGGAGGCATATGTTGCCAAAGAACGATAAAGAAGATGCAACATGTCATTAAAGTGAATGTGAAAGTATGTACTCAGATGTAAAGTCAGAATCATAAGTTTATATGAATTCAGAGCAGTACAGTTTAGTAATGTATGATCTGGCAGAGTTTTATGTCAAAACCCTATACTAATAATAACAGGGTTACACAATGGTGCAGTGGTTAACATTGTCACCGTACAGCAAGAGGTTCTCCGGTTCAGTTCTCAGCTGGGGTGCCCCCTGTGTGGAGTCTGCATATCCTCCTTGTGCTCATGTAGGTTTCCTCTGAGTGTTCTGGTTTTCTCCCGCATTCCAAAGACATGCATCTGGAGCATTTCTCCCTGGGCCTCCACTGAAAATAGGCTCTGTCCTAGTTGGACGTTCCCAGTCAACAAACATTGAATAAATAATGTTTGGAAAGCTTCAAATTCACCATTGTTTGTGTTGAACAATTTCCTTTTCCTTCATTCACTCTTTTTCCAGTATATGCCATACTCAGTTCAACATCACAGAGGAGACAGAAACCATCCTGGCACAGAATAGGTGTAAGGAAAAGAACAAGCGAGAAACACTCCTGTCCAGGACATCAGTCCATAATAGATACATAAAAAACACACACAGACATACACACACATAAATAAACCTAAAGGCATTTTAAAGGTTCCCCAATTCATCTGTCAACATGCCTTTTGGATGTGAAAGGAAAAGAAACTGCTGTGAAAACCCACCCAGACAGATGGAAAATATGCACAGTTTATAGAGAAAGCACTTGACAAAGAAGCAAAACAGATGATGAAGTATTATGAGGCAACAGCACAAGCTCCAGTGCATTGGAAATTCATAACATTCAGTAGAGAGCATGTGATTATAAATGTGAGAGCATGAGATTATAAATGTGAGAGCATGTGATTATAAATGTAAGCCATTATGTTTATTTTATTTTCTCTTTTATTTTATTGTTCATTCTTCTCTTTGTTCATGGGTTCATAGGTGTGTACTAGGCTAATGGCCTTGGGGCCTTTACAAGCCTACTATAGGATTACCCTGGCATAGTGCCACCTGAGCTTAGTTCCCAGTGCTGCTGTCGAGTAGAGCCACTGGAGTTATCCTCAGGGTGAATTTTCTGTTTCCCATCCACTCATCAAGATTCCTCTTGAAGAGGGTCAGCAAGGGGCTCTGCTTGACATGTATGGGAAGTCTTTTCCATAACATGGACAGTCTCTGGGTTATGAACCTGTCCCTCCAGCATGTTCTGTTAATTGTGATAATGAGGATGAGGTCTCTGGAGTGTGTGGTGTAGAGGGATTGGGATTTCTTCAGATGTAGCATTTCTAACAGAGCTGGGTCAGACATGGTTTTGTAAGTCAATCAAAGATCACCTCTAAGTAGGCAATATCAGACAGAGAATAGTTGGAGTTTTTGAGTCTGTCCATATAGGACAAGTGTTTAAGCCCTAGGATCCTCTTTGTGAGGTACTTTTGCGGCCTCTCCAGTAGTTGCAGGTGTCATTGTACTCGATGACTGGCCTAATGAGGGAAGAGTAGAGGCAGACAATGACCTCTTTCTTCCTGGATGCAAAACCCTTAGTAATGAGATGTGCCACATAGAAGATAATGAGATGTGCCACATAGAAGTTAATGAGATGTGCCACATAGAAGGTAATGAGATGTGCCACATAGAAGGTAATGAGATATGCCACATAGAAGGACTTTCTGACCACAGTAGCAATGTCGTAATCAAAAGAGAGGTTGCTGTCAACCTGTGTTCCCAGATCTCTTATAACGCCTTCTGTGTTCAGTGGACTATCATCGATGTAGTAATTCATGGGAACCGGGTTTTTCCCCAAGGGGATGATGACACATTTTTTGGCATTGTATAATCTTTTTTAAAAAGCAGAACAAGAAAGAAAGAGAGTAGTATTCAAACGTGTAATAGAATTTTAGAAAAAATGTAGATATTTCCTATTTGTGAGGGAGGCTGTCATGTCCATGTTTTATAATGTATTTTGAAATGCACAGTAAAATCAGGTTAACTACATAAGCTCTAGTTCTTTACCAGTAATGAATTTGTTTAAGATAGAATGCTGAGGTAAAATACAGAAGAATAAAATTTGGTTTAAGTTAACTAAACTGTTATTCAAGCACTGTGAGAAAGTCATAGAAACATATGTCTTCATTTTGTAATCATTTGTAAAATTCTAAAATATGGGATGAGATGGGGAAATTCTGTGAGTATAATACAGAAAAATGAATCCAAGTGCAAAATTGCTGGGCCTTGACAAAGTAAAAAAGGATGGAGGCATAGCACATGGGTGTTACTGGGGCTGTGGAGTGAAGATATGGACACTATGTAAGAAATGCTAGGGTATGAATTTTAATATCTGTTATACCTTTACTTTTGTACTTAGATACAAACAATAACTGAGACATTAGTGCAGGGGATTATTGGCAATAAATTCATAAAAACAAATCAGTCCAGCCTCACAACTACAATCCTTACCCTATGCAATGTTAATCATATTAATCTAAAGCTGGACGAGACATTTTAAATAGACAAAATTATTCCTTTCAGTCCTTACTGATTAAGTGCATTACAGTACTCTGATATCACTAATGATAACAAATACATAAACGTGCTTAAACGCCCCTTTGCATATTGTCATGCATGTATTGCATTCACTTCCACATGGTCAATCTCAGTTACTGAGGGAGCCTTTTTGTAACAGCTCTGAAGCTGCTTCTGCTGCAGTCACTGATTACATAATTCCAAGTATATATATATATATATATATATATATATATATATATATATATATATATATATATATATATATATATATATATATTTGCAAATATGGTACAGTCTGGGAAATTGTGATTTGATCCTGCGAAAGACCAAAAAGGAAATCCATTGAAAATGTAGGTTTATTAAACACTCACTATGTGCTTTCACTTTACACCATCAAGTCTTCATCAGAGTGATAAAAAAATCAATCCAACTGGCTTTAAGTATTCACAATTATCAACCAATTAACTACAAATTTAAAAATTTAAAGAGACACTACTTAAAACTCTCTCAAAATGTTTATATGTATAATAATAGCTTCATAATATTAAATACAATAAGACACTAATCCACATTTTAAATCTATAACTGCAAACAATTGATTATTCAGTTGTTTATAAATATACAGTAGTACTTGTGTCAAAAATCATGTTAAAAATGAAGGCATACTAAAATTGTTCAGTAGAAGAATGAACAAATGTATATATTTATATTGAATAAACAATATCACAAATTGAATGATGTCATGCATTTAGTATCATAAATAAATGTTAAATAAATAATAAATGTTAAATGCCAAATAATAAATGAGAATAATAGTAATAATAATAATAATAATAATAATAATAATAATAATAATAACAGCTACCTACACAGCTCCTGTCCTCATTTTTAAAAATCCCATGAGGGAACTGCATCTAGTTTCAACTACCATAAAGTTTCCTGTGTTCAAGAATACTTTCACTGTCAACCCCTTGCTCATTTTAAAAACTTTGTCAACTACAAAAAATATAAACCTCTTAAATTCAGCACGTGACAGAATGTCTGAATAAGGCATTCACCGATTTTTTTTGTTTTTAATATCATTTACAAGTTTGCCTATACATTCTTTTAACCTCCTGGTAGTTTCATCTACATATAGTGCCTAACAAGATATACAGGTAGCTAAATAAACTACCATTTTAGTGATACAGTTACATTTGCCACTGCATCTAATAGTACACTTATAGTCATTAACAATGACATAGGACCTGCCATTTATATAATAATAAATTATTTATTTAATAAATATGCATTTTCAATGGATTTCCTTTTAGTTCTTTTGCAGGACCGATATATTTATTACTTTTGCGTGTGTCATTACTTCTTGGTCTTTTTGGAAACTGTGATTTGAAACTAGGCGTTGGATTGGGTATAAAAGATGATTCTGTCACATTAAACAAACAAAAAGTTAAGGAGGTATGTGGCTACTATAGATTGAGTACTGTATTTAGGCTGTCAGTTGTCCTACTATAGCCTTTCTATTTAAGAGTTTGTATGCATGAAGTTGCAAAATATGCATGCTTTTTAACAACTAACTCCAAGTGCTTAATGGATATTTTACTTGATGAATTTGATACGGTTTGAGGTTAAATTAGAAGCTAGTAGGTACACCTCATCTAATTGTGTGAGAACTCATCATGTGGTAGTGGATTTCCCCTTGGCAAGTGCCCATGTATCAAAATATCAAAAGTGAAATGAATATACAATGACAGGTATAATGGTGGACTGTTCCCCTTTCTCAGTAACAGGGCCATCTCCCATTTCTTATATATAAATAGTGAGGTATTTGGGGATGCTGCTCCACACATATGGAGTGCAGAGGGTTCCAACTTGCAAAAATGCTTATTTAAGGAGATTTTATTCTGCTTGATGAAAAGCTCATTGTTCATTTAGTTGATGCCCTTCATAAACTATAAGTTTAATGAATTTGGGCAAAACTGATACCTGGGAAGCTGGGCCACAATGAGTTTGCTCTCAGGAAGATGTACCGGATTCATTCCTTTGTGAAAGGTACCGTGTAGTTAATTTGTTGTGCATTCTAGTGCAAGCAGAATCTGAATTTCTTTTTCTACAGAACCAAGATCTTTCTTTAGTGTTCAAAGAGCTGATATCCAGTTGAATGAACTGATGGCTAAAACTACTGAGCTGTGCTGAAATCAGTTTGCTATCAGGACTATGGACAGATTCATTTATTACGAAGGGTTATGTGGTTCTTCTGTAGTGCATTCCAGTGCAGCCAGAACCTGCTTTTTTAAGATCCAAAAGGGTTTGCAGGCCTCCTGCATATCCTATATCCTTATTGTAGGAATATGCAGACTTCTAATAAAATACACTGCAGATGTATAAATAATGTCCCAAACAGTGATCCACTGATGCACATGTGGTACATGTTTAGCATTAAAACTGCTCCTCTTGCACACGTGTAGTATATGTATAGCATTAAAACTGTTCCTCTTGCACACGTGTAGTATATGTTTAGCATTAAAACTGTTCCTCTTGCTAGACAGCTTATGATACAGAGCCTCTTAGGGTGCCTTGTTGCATTGCTGTATAGATTCTAAGAACACAGCATAAATGAATAGTAAATTCATTATCTGTGAAGTTGGGAATAGATAAAATTATGTTTTTCTACAGCCACCCATGCTCATACAAGCCAAGTACTAAAAGTTATCACTTCTAATTGTGCAACATCTTGCAAAATAAATGTATTTAGTCTAACACTTACAGATTTAATGGAATGTTTTCTGTATCTCCAGCCTTGCATTTTCTATACTTGCTTGCATTTATTTCAAGATTGCAGGGGGGTGAAGTCTATCCTGGCAGACAATGGCTACAGGGCAAAAAATCAACTCAAATGCAATATCATTCTGCATCGAACATCCATTCACAAATCCAAATTTACACTAACAGCTAATGTTATACCATAAGTAAGCCTGCTGGAGTATTTGGACTGTGGAATAAAACCAGAGACCAAGAAGGAAAGCCACCTACACAGAGTGAAAGTAAATACACTTACTGAGATTTACCTACATGATTATAAAATTGGTTCAAATGTTGTCAGGCGATGGCATTAACTACTGCAAGAATGTGTTGTTCAGACTTTATTATTTTCCTCAGCAATCATTTAGATACTTTTTAGTCAGTTCTGAGTTATAGGCTGGCACATGACTATCTGATGATGCAGCAACTAGCATATTTCTGTTGAACATATATTGCCTATCGTTTCTAGATTTATCTCAGAATCTGGCATCACCTTTTTGGCCTATTCATTTTATTTTGGTTTATATATAATCAGGTAACATATTGGATGACCTGCAGGTTGCACCTATAATACATTTTCATATATTCATCAATTTATGCTAGGCTAATGACCCGGGGGGGCCTTTCTGAGTCTAACCAAGTTTTCTCAAAAGAATAATGATGTCTTGTAACCAAATAGGACATTGAGGGCCAGGGATTTATAAGTTACCTCTATCCAAGTGTAAATTTCCTATTCCCCATCCACTGGTCGAGTTTGTGCTTAAATCAGGTAATAAATGAACTTAGCTTCACATGGATGGGAAGCCTATCCAATACAAGGGGCAGTCTCTGGAACACATACCTGTGTCTCCAGCATGTTCTAAGACACAAAAAAAATTCAGGTCCCTAGACTTTGTATTTCTGGTACTGCTTGACTTATGAATATTCAAGAGATTCTTAAGTGTAGTGTTTGCAGATACTTGTAGGCCAGGCATTGATCAGCCCTCAGCAATTTATAGGAGACTGAGTAGAGGGAAAAGGCTTTAAGGCACTCTGAATAAGGCAGGTTTGTTATGCCTTGTATTCTTTTTTGTATGGAACCTCAAATGTATTTTTTTTTCAAGGGAAGTGGTTACATCAACAAGCATTACATAAATAGAGACAAGTTTCCCCTATTGAGAATTGAACTTCCTAATTTGAGTAGATGCCGGACCATCTCTAAACTAAACATGCATTTCTCCAGCTTTAAGTTTATTTCAGAGCTTAGCAATACTGATTGATATGCAGCACCTCCATTTCTACTGACTAACTAGTTAGTTACAAGGATCATAAGACTGCAGTTAGGCAAACATCATTAGAACTGTACCTCTTAAAGGCTGAGTTTATGCATTTTGCACCAGTATAAACCATCAGCTATGCTATGTTTTCATTTGTTTCTGATTTTCTTTTCACATTTCCCATTCCATTGTTTGGCTATTTCGCCCAGTCAGGAGAGCACGTGTCCTTCTCCAATGTACTACAGAAAACAGATTCTACATAATGACTACAAATAGCAGGAATTTAAATATCCCCATTCAAAAAATAATTTAAAGTTGTATTCATGTTCTCTTTCACAAAGTGGCAGACCCCCCCCCCCCACACACACACACACACACACACACACACACACACACACACACACACACACACACACACACACTCGCTCAATGTAATCACCACCCATTTTGCAGCATCTTGGAGAAAGGAGAGTTACCTCCTTGGCAGCCTCATTCACAAAGAGAAATTGTTATATTCAGATAATCAGCGGGTGTCACAGTCAATGTGTATTACGCAGAAAACCTAGAAATAGAAAGCTTACAGTTTGATAAAGCTTTGCCACAGGACCTGGTTTGGCTCCCAGAAACTGTCTGTCATTTAGTCTTTCCATTAGTTACACAATATTCACAAATAACATTTCCAAGGTCACTTGGACATAGAGTCCATTATGTGCCTTAGGCTCACAAATCCATCATACTTATTTACTTTCACAAAGATGCATTACTGTTTTATGTACATATTTCTTGTTTGTCTTTACTCATTGCAACCGAACAAGTACAATATTAAATTTAAATTAAACTTTCATGGTGATTGTACCTTTATTACAGTGCAGTATATTTATTTTAGTATGTTTCATTAAAATAATTAGTGTATTGACTCCTGATTTTAGCAGTGGTTTGGACTGAAACTGCTGGAGACATCACATAACAGCCATAGTTAATTGCATAAGAATATATACTAGCCTATTTCCATTTTTTTCCATGTTAGTAAGAGCTGTTTAAATAATTGTGTATGTCTGATGCACTCTCCTATGATAGTGAGACAGACTGCCTTTTCCAGTAAGGTATACATCTGAGAGTTATTATCTCTTGCAAGATTTAACGATCATTACCTGCCCATTACACTTATTTTTTTTTCTAGATGATTTATGTCTCCCATTGCCTGCCATGTACATCCCTGTGCAACCAATTAATCCTTTCATTTCTCAATGTGGAGGCTTTCATCCAGGCAGCCCTTGGGGAAATTCTTACAGGCCCTAACCTCCATTCTTGGTAATGGATGTGAACACTTGCATCACCATGAGGGTCTTCGATGCCCTTCCATTGTGTGAGTATTGCTTCCGAGATATTCATTGAGGGCTACCTAAACAAGCATAGTAGACTAAGCCCATGTCCTTTGATCTGTGTTGTACCTCTGGCACTAGCAAGTTTCCACTTGATGGTTACAGAATATAACAAAAAATAACACTTCCCACCCAGGATGAGTGAAACAGTATCAACCACTCACTCACATCCTCACCCACCTGCTCAAACATATGTCATCTGGCTGGATTGTAGTGACGGCATTAACCTTCTATGCCAATGACATGGGTCCATCACACAGTTTATCTGTACCACTTGTAACAACATAATCAGTCTAATGTCCTCTGTCTGCCTGTGTTTAATGAAAAAAACTTTTCTTAAAGAAAATCTTTACAGCTAAATGCAGCTGCCCTAAATTACAAAAAACATATTGATAAAATCCATACCACTGAACCACACACTATGGTGTGGGCCTGCTATTTCTTTTTCTACATAAAAAACAATAGTTTGCTGAAACACTAAGTTTAATTTCATTTTCAGATAAAACTGATAACTGAAAGCCAATAACGTAACTATCAGAGTAGTAAAGAAAGACATGGCAGCTCTATTAGTACCAGAGTACTATGTCTTGTTCACTGATTAATCCAGAAGATTAAGACCATGACCCAGTCTTTCGCAGCTCATACTAGAAAGTTTAAGCATTCGCTGAAACCTTGCATACATTAACTAAGCTCATTATGGCATGATGCTTACTTGTGCAGTTTCCTCCCAGCCCTGTTGCTGATTAGTGAGTTATATTTCACAGATGTCACTGAAGACTTATGATCTTAGGATATTTGATGATTTCTGAACCCAAATAGCAGATGACTTTTGTAAAGTCATATTTTAAGTAGCTACATGTAAGTCTCAGTTCTGCAACTATAGTTTTTTGAGTATTTTAAGTTGCTTACTTTATTTCAAGATACAGAATGTTGTTTGTTTATTTAATGTTACATGCCTGTGACTGTAAGAATATGAAGTATATAATTTTAAATGTTGAAGAGTTTGCTGCATGAAGTTAAATGTCATGGGACCTACCTTCTTCTGTAAAAGACCTCATTGAGTTGAGGCCATATCCTTGATGTGCCTGTGTTACTTATTTTTTTTTTTTTTTGCTTTGCTCCTTACAAGGCCTTGCCTAATGACTTCAGTACCTTTATCCAATTTGTTTGTATTTCTGAGCTACATGTGAGCCTTATGGCTCATTCATTCTTACCTAGGAACTCCCATCCGCTCTCTGTTCCACAGTAAGAGTCAGGCAGTAGGGAGTGGACCAGCTTGCTAAACCTGTGGGAGGTGCCTTCCCTTCCTGTGGAGCACCTTCCCTCCCAGCAGTGCTTCTGAGCCTGCACTTGCTACCCCATGGAGTGGTATCTCTGCCACATACAATTGTGAGAAACTCACAGGCATTGCATTATGTGACAGTGGAGATAAACATGTAAAAATGAAGAAATCCATTTGCTTTCAACAGTACATGCTGTAGGTGGATTGGACACTCTAAACTGGCCCTAGGTTTGAGTGTATGTGTGTGTGTGCCTTCTGTGGAAGGTTGGGCGCTGGGCTGGCAACTCGACACCATAAAACTCCACTGCCAGTCATGAGCGGACAAGTGTTCCACTGTGGTGTCCCCAAACCAGGAAAAGCCAAAAGAAAGAAGAAGTGTTTGGAAATACGGAGGTATAATTTTCAGTAAAATGTGTTCCAGTTGCAGCCACCAGAAGTTTGTCATTCTGCGCAGGAATTTAGGAGAAAACTGGAAGTCTTGGATACAGAAATTAAATTTGTTCCTCTGCTAGTGGATTAGCTGAGAAGTCAGAAAAGGTATAACATGTTACATTCTTGCATGTCACTGGGTAAGAAGCCTTGAAAGCATCCTATCTATCTATCTATCTATCTATCTATCTATCTATCTATCTATCTATCTATCTATTTATCTATCATCTCTCTATCTATGTATCTGTCTATCTATCTATCAATCTATCTATCCATACTCTATTTTAATATTCTTGAAGAGGAGAATGATATAGTAGCAGCTATCAGACAGAAGGTCAGAAATCATTGAGAACCGAAAATGAAATAGCCTTTTATTCACCAACTATTTTTAAAGGACAATATACCTTTCACTGACCCTATGTTTATTTTATTGTACAAAAGCTGTATCTGGTGCATTGAATGATTCATTAATAAGAGAAAGACTAAATTATGGTATGAGAAATGATTGAATAACAAGGTGTAGGATACTGAAAGAAAAATACCTCTCCTTACCAAAACTGGTGGAGGTAACCAGGGCCTGTGTAATTACAGTATACAGTTAAAACAATCAAATGAGGAAAATGAAATGTCTAAGATAAAATGGTAGTCAAAATGAGAAATAAAATGAGGATGTGATGAAAAAGTCATCGATTAAAGAGAGTAATGCGATAATATACTGCTTTAGTAGTGCAGAAAAGAAAATAAATAATGCAGGTAAAGTTCAACACTTGTTTAGTTAGGTATGGCTGTAACCATAACAGGAGACAATGCAAGCTTTTAATAAATTACGGAGAGCATGTGACAGAAAATGGTATCTTCCAAGATGTTTAAAATGATAAACATGTTCAAAAGAATGTGCATGTTGAGAACACAAATATGAAAATGTGTAGTGCTGACAATTCTTGTTGCCACTATTAAAAGGAAAGAGTCAATACAGTGAAATATGAAAATGCTGTTGACACATTGAGATGAGTGCAGTCAGACTGTTGCCAAGAAGTGCTAAGAGCTGACAAGATAAATGGAAGATTTAAACTTGACACAGACAGAGGGTGCAGTATTTTAGCTGAAGATTTTAAAGCATTTTTACAGGGGCTCAGAAAAAAATGTGCACTGGCCACATTTTGAGCCATTAGGTCAAAAATAATTGGCATACAGACATACATACATACATACATACATATATAAATAAATAAATAAGAAGAACACCACCCCTTTTTAAAAAAAAAATCATTGCACTTAGGAAACGTTAAGTTTTTAAGACATTAGACAGACCATGTAGTAGCAAACAGAAGATTAAAATGAGAGAAAAAAAACATGTCAGAAGAATTTGCATAATGTTTGGCTTTTGAGAAACTAAGAATGGTAAATCAAATTCACAGTGTGAAAGAAGAGAGGATGTTTGCAGACACAGCTGTGCAGTCGCAAAGCCATCTTAAACAGTGGAGCTATAGCAATGGCATCCTGCTTTAGTCTGCTTTAGCCAGTAGAATATAGCATAAATAATTTTGTTTTACACTGATGCAAGGAAAGGAGAAGAACTGTGCAAAAGCTAAGGTATATGGAAAGTTTAGATGTCAGGAAAAAACAATTAATTTCAATGGAATGCAAGAATGGCATGGTTACTGTTATAACGGAAGATGTGATTTTATATCTGAAAAAGTGACTAAAAAGCACATTGTCCATTGCTTATAGTTGAAAAAATGGTCTCAGCAATGCCACATTCTAAGCTTTTTCAGCACAAGATGCAAACTGGCAATCCTGTCAGATAAACTCAAAGAAAGAAAGCTCCAAATTATGTACATTTCTTACCCCATTAGGAAGGTATAGATTTCCTTCTGGTGTTATATTAGAACCACAGATATTCTGAAGAGCTGTTGCTTAGAAATTTAAGGTTTGACGTTAATGGAAACATAAGTGAGGTATCTGTGTGGCATTAGACATAGTACCCCTGACCACTGTGCTAAAGCTCTTAAGGGAAAACAGAATAACTCTCTGCCCAGAGGCTTTCATTTCTCCAGTGTCAATGACACCAACAAAGTATGGTGGAGGTCTTGGGTTCAAATCCCAAATGAGAGCTAATATTGCCCTTTCATTTCTATGATTCCAAGAATATGGCACAAAACTGATCTAGTTATTGAATACTCTTTGAGTCATAAGTAGCATTGGCTAATTAGGGTCTGATTCCTGAAGGCTTACATGACAAAATGTCTGCTTCCCCATAGCATTTTAGTATAAATTTTGTTCAGAAAGTATGCTTCAGTAAATTTCTCATATCCGAAAAGGTGTAAACAGCTTTGTGCCAAATAATGAAGACTCGTTAGAGCAAAACAGCCTGAAGTTGGTGAAATGGTGGTCTGCATAGCACTGACATGCCACTGAAAGGGCTGCATTCTAAATCATTGCAACCACATTAATGTCAGCCATGACACTGCTGCTGTGGTTATATTGTGAGTGGTCATGTGACCAATGTGGGAGACAGACCATTTACATGCACAATGAAGTGCCTCACAGCAGCAACACGGGCACTTTGTGTAGGTCACATAGAGTCAGCAAAGTGCTAAAACAGGTCATCATTTAAGTGGGGAGGAAAGGGGTAGATGCAGCAGACAGAAATGGGGCAAGATGAAGTAAACAAAGACAAATAAGTGCACCATGAAGGAAAGATGGAGGCAAGGTTGCATTCTTGAGATGGGGTTGTAACATACATAAGAAGGAAGCAGGGCATAGGTAAAGTAGCAGGGCAGATAAATGTAAAATGTAGGCTGAGACAGGTTGGGGAGACTTACATACATAAATAGGGTACAGGATTTCCCCCTGTACTACTAATGGATAGAGACAGCTCCTAAATGCTTTATCCCTTGCATGAGTCACCTCAAATTATCTGTGGAATGATTCTAGTTATTCTTACTAGGAGTAATATATAATTATTGACCATAGGATGGGTAAGGCCAAGCTAATACCAAATGGCATAGCTTAATTCAAGCACCAAAAGGAAAATTAACTCAGCTTAAATTAGTCCACAAAACCAATTAGGCTAGTACTTGTCTGTGAACCAATAAACCTATAAACTTTACACAAAGGGGAAGGGGAGGTGACAGTGGAAAGCTACAAAGAGAAAAAGGGCGGACAACTGGTGCTGTGAGGGATTGCACCAAAGAGTATGCAGTCTGACACACAAAGAAAGGAGGCACCAGGATGTGGGATGAGGTGGGGTATAGATAGCCTGCTTGGGCAGCCTGGAGGAGAGCTCACCCAGATATCACCTCCACGGCTGATATGATGAGCAGGCCCCACCACCACCAGTGGCCCAATGGATGGGGAGGGCTGGCTGTGTGACTCTATCAGTCACACAGTGAGGCACTCCAGGATCTAACTGCAGATGTACAGCTACTGACTCACCTCAGTGATAACTACCCTCTGTGTCTATATCTGTGTGACCCAAGACAGCCCCTCCAAGCCACAGTTTTATCAGAGACCCTCATGAGAGGTAGCCACAGAGGCCATCATTTAGCTCTTCAGTCACCTTCCAGAGAGTTACCTTTGTCCCTCTTCTAGATTTGCAGGTCTCAGGATTAATAGTGACCAAGCAGTAATCATGTGGGCTGATGTAAGCCCAAGTGACCACTGCCATACCACATCCTGCACAACAGCTAACCCTGTAAACAGGGAGAACAAAGAGATAAGGAAAAATACAATGTATTACTACATGTGCATGACAGTTTCATATCACTTTTAAATTATACATGTCCATAAGCTTCACTTACCCCTCCACCTGAAGGGCCTATCCCTTCTCTTTAGATAGGGATCATAATTTAATGCATTCATTACTCCTGCGCTGACTCTGAAAAAGGTCCATGGACATCAGTGCTCTACCTTGGAAAACAAATGCAAATACATAAATATATAATGCTATCTTCTCTGGTAGTGTAAAATATAAAACAAGCAATAATCAGTACAATATGTTCCTGCTAACAGAAGGCAAAGACAGCAAAATACAATATTCAGGAATACAATGCAAAACCATGTACACAATGCTTACTATGGACGTTTCTTTCTCTTCTCTCTCTCTCTCCTCTCCCTAACCTCTGCCTCTCAATGTTGGTGCAGATCAGGGTGGTGCATCCACAGGTCATTATAGCTATGCCAGCACCACTCCCCAGAGTAGGTAATGGCAGTTGGATAACTCACTGCACTGCCAAGCATTAGTTTTGTACAAGGTGTTTTCATATTTCCCAAGTGAGTTTTATAATGCCTGTGCCACAAGAAAGGAATGATCTTTGTCTCTTGACATACAAAGTGTCATCATATTGCCCAAGTAAGAGCTTCTTATAATGCCTATGTCACAAGAAAGACACAATCTTTGTCTCTTGACATACTGCTGAAACCAGCACCTGAAGAATCCCTGCCCACCCTGCAGATCAGAACAAGGAAGGGAATAGTAGCTTCATGCACAAGGAGACGTGTTGCTGACATAAGATGATGCTCAGCATTGGACAGCAAGGCTGCATGTTGGTAAATATCACTGAAGTAAGCAGGTAGTGCTAAACTGTGCACATGGAATTCTATCCTGGTTAAAAGTAGGGAAGAAGACAGCAGCACTGTCTATGATTGATAGAACACCATTTTGTGGCTGTTATCCAAAGATAACTGCACTAAAACACCTCATTCAGCTGATAAACTACTGGTCAAAATCCACAAAGCTAGTAACTCTTCTGGTGAATCCCTGTTTGCCAACTTCATTGGCAAAACCTGGAATTCATTGTCAAACTATATAACCCTACAATCCCCCAAAAGTCTCTTCAAAAAAACCTCAAACAGTATCTCAAAGTGAATTGGCTATGCCCATGTACCAACCCTGATTAAGTTATAAACTAAAAGCATATTCTTCAATTATCATAACTTGTAACTACATCACCAAGCTGTGCTTCCAATCTGATGTCTCTTACTTTTAATTGTCTGTCCATGAGAATTGTGAGTCCCTACTAGGGAGCACTACTAACCCATTGTAAATAATCACTTTGTTTTTATAATTGTTTGCTAACTTCTGTGTAATCTATGTAAGTTTGTCTATGTGGAGCTTTTCTCCCAGGGCCTCCGCTGAAAATGGACATGTATCCAGTCGGACTATCTCGGTAAACAAGTGTAAAATAAATAAATAAATAAGCATAATTATCACACTACAAGGCCTGTAATAAGTTCATTGAAAAGTGTTGTCATCAGATTGGAGGAGACTAGAAACAGGAATACAGTGTATAACCATTTGTACTGTCATACAAACATATGGATAACCATTTGTACTGTCATACAAACATATGGATAACCATTTGTACTGTCATACAGGCATAATGACTGCAGACAAGACAACTGGCAATGGAACTCAGGAGTGCAGGGTACATGCAAGGGTGCATGGAACAACATAAACAGATACTGGGCAGCAGACTGTGTGAGGGAACATAAACAATGCAAGACATTTGATTGTTCCTGCTTGAGAGATGGTTCACCCTATAGGGGGCACATATCAGAACAGCATGGGAGGTACTGCCCTCTTATGGAGGGGCTCACCATGGCAGAGAGCAGAGCATATGGGCATGACATTGTTGTCCTGCAATGAGGGGGTAATGTGTATCATATGCATATAGACTGTGAGATATGCTACAGAGAGTATGATGCCTTCTATAGAGACATCACACATTGTGCTGTCAGCACAACATGGCAATATTGCAAGCAGAGGTAACATGCCCATTGTTACCATCATTATGACACACAGTGAGATTCTGATAGCCAATTACCAGACAGGTCTATGGTGACTAAATGGAGACAGGGTGACAGTATTGAGACATTGGCTCTGTCAAGGACAGTCATGCATACACATGGTCTGATCCATATTTGCAACTCACAGACTTACATGTCTTGTCATGGGACTGAGATAATGGCAGTATCTGGAAAAGTTCATAGAGCTGTTACTTCAGGCCTCACATATACAAGGCATGCCTATCCTTGAGAAACGTAAAACAGACACATAACAAAATGGGCAAATGGGTTTATATCATAACCGCAAAATTACGAAATCGCACAACATCAAACGGCATTTCATCGAACCCGAAACCTCGAATGCTGACAATATCGAAGCCGTGGAACATCGAATTCTTACCCAGGGCAAGAATTCGGTGGGCCATACCACGGCTTCACTATTTCCTCAACTGTGGTGTGATCTCGGAGTTGGTATATTTAAGTAGGGGGATGTGGGGGGCAAAGCCCCCCACATCAGACATAGTTTTTGGTGTGCTTGTTTTGTGTGTATGTTTCTCAGGAACAGCAAATTTTTTCCCTGGGAAAAACTTTGCTGTTCTGAGCTTTCGATGATATCACATTTCGAACTTCCAAGTTCGAGCTTATGGTGTTCAATATTTTGGTAGTTCGATAATGTAATATAAACCCTGGGCAAATGTGTTGCAGAGTGAACTAGCTGATTTTAAATCCATTTATTTCTCCAAAGGGCACTTCAATTATGTCTGGTTTCTGTTTTGCAATGGTACATTTGTATGGCTTTTAATGTCAGAAAATGCGTCATACTGTGTTGCAGTGGTACATTTGTGTGGCTTTTAATGTCATAAAATACTTCATACTCCTACACTTTTTTATCAGTAACAGTAGTGCAATGCCTGCTTTCAGTGTTTTATGGCTTTCAGTGTCATGAAACACTTGATATACCTTTACTTTTTTATCTGTAACTGGTAGTACATGGAACAGCTAAGATTTGTGTGAAACAAAGAATTATGAGTCTCTTATCTTCAGTTTTATTACGTGCTATCAACATAGAAATTAAGGTTCACCTCTCAGGCTTCACTTCACTCCATTTTTGAGGTGACTTCATGACATCCATGTCTCATATGCATAAAGAGTTGATTATTACTGGAGAGTCGATCATAATCATCTACATAACATACCTGCAAGAAGCCTATCTGCATACTTACACCAATGCATATGTCCATATATTACCATATGAAATGCTGTCCATTTGTGCCAAATTTTTCAGCCATCTATAATATTATAACGAAATGCAGTACTCTACATTACTTCAGATTGCCATATCTGACAATATCTCCTTCTGATTCCTTCTATACTTTTTGAAAGAACTGTAAATAATAAATAATTAGTAAAGGAATTTGAAAACTTAACATATAATTCATTAATTAAAATGCTCCAGTAGGTTTGTTACTAACCAGCAACATTTAATGTCAGTTAATAATATAATTCATGGTATCTACAGTGGCAAGTTTGCTATGTTTATAGCATTAGGTTCCCACATAACTATGTTGCAATCATTATGATTTAGTGACATAGCAAAGAAAAAAACAAGTCAATTTCACCTCATAGCTGTTCCTAGGAACTAAACATTAACAGCATATTCAAAAGAAATCAGAAAATGCAAATGTGCATAGCAGGCTAAATTATTTAATTTTTCTAATAACTTTTCATATGCCCTATTTAAAAGTCAACATGACAGGAAAGGAAAGCTCTAACCCCTGTCTGGGGATTGAACCCAGGACTCCCTTGCATTCTTTGCATTTGTCATTGTCATTGGATCAACAAGGAGTCTCTAGACAGTTAAGAGACTGGTTTCCTCCAATATCATTTTTTTTATTTCAACTAGAAAAGCATAATAAAGATGATTTTAAACACATAGTTATCCAATGTAGTTTAAACCATGAACTTAGTATTGTATTAATGTCAGCAGGAAAGGAAAACTCTAACCCTGTCTGTAAATTGAACCTAGGACCCCTGTATTTAGCGCAGTTGTCACTGCCGCTTGATGAGTGAGGAGCCCCTGGTGGTTTCCTACCACTTTTGACAGCTTTTTGAATTTCTCTTCTATATGATTGTGAAGCTCATACCATCCACAACTGAAATTCAGCATATAGATTTTTGCAAGGTTCATTTGTCTTGTATGTTCATAAATATGTGAAATGTGTGATTATTTTGATTTAAATATCTTGTCCCAGAGTTGAAAAATACCATGAAATGATTGGCTTAGTCTGAACTGCTAGCAGGCAAGGTTGTCTCAAGCTTTATTTGTCGTATCATTAAAAGGATAGCATGCCAAGAGTTCAGTTCACCTTTATCACTGTACTGTAGTGTTTACACTAGTACATATTTGTGCATGCTTGTTGTAGAGATGCAAGCCATAGTCCTCTTATCTTACTGGTATGAAAGGCGAATCTGCAGCATACAGAATCATTGTCATTCCACCCTACCAGTGTGTTTAATTATGTTATATAGATTTGGACAATATGTGCTGCAGTCTTGCAGCATCTTTTATCCTCTATATTCTCCAGTTCCAGGATGATGTAGATGTATGTTTTAGTGATGGAGGATCATATTAAGGACAAAATCATGTGAAGCACTGAATGTTTGCCCCTTTACATATATATGTATATATATGGTTCTACCTCACATAAAAGAAACCCCAAAACACCGACAACGCAATCACTGAAACCACATAACCGACAGTGCAAAAACACGAAATCCCACATGCCCGACAACGAAATAACCGACGGTACACAAACACAAAACCTCATACACTGCACACACCACAATCAACAAACAAAACACATTCCCCATCCAAAAACCACATACACAACACAAGCACACCAAAATCCCTACAAACCCACACTAAACCTCACATACACAACTACCTACAACCCTAACCCAAACTCTAACCCTAAGGTCCGTCACTACCGCACACTTACCTGGCCCGCTCCCTAACCCTAACTCACTTTTCCCGCCCCTAACCCAAACAAAATCACTAACGCACACTTACCTGACCCGCTCCCTAACCCTAACTCACTTAACCCACCCCTATCCCCACAGACCGTCAATATCCACACTTACCTTACTCGCACCCTAATGTCCGTCACTACTGCATACTTACACAGCCTTTTCCCATGTCGGCATCCTCAGCGTCGGTGCTTTCATCCGTCAGGTCGGTCTTGTGCACTGTCGATCTTCTGGGTCCCGTCGCGCCGGTCTTCTGAGCTGTCGATCTTCTGGGGCTCGCAATTTCCATGTCGATGTTCCGGCGTGTCGTTTAACTGAGGTAGAACCATATAAATATATATATATATATATATATATATATATATATATATATATATATATATATATATATATATCTGTGGATTCACTTCATAATCTCGAAATACTGAAATATCGAATTTCAGTATCTCAAGACAATGAAATTGAAAATCCAAATAACCAAAACCGCAAAATGGTGAAATCCAAACTCCCGAAACCACAAAACCGTGAAAACAAGCAGGACACACTACACAACACATACAAACACAAACACACACACACCTCCCGACACTGTACAAAAAGCAATACAACACACATGCACACAACTAAGCAAACACACCTACCCTTACTATATGCAGGGGGGCAAGCTCCCCTGCACCCCCCCATGTGGGGCACTGTGCCCCCCACATCCCCCTACCTATATAAACTAACACCGAGGTTGCTACACTCCATAACACAGACAACCCAGCATCACACATTCCACCCCCCACACACATTACAGACATACAAACACCACCACTCCCAACACTAACACACTCACACTCTGACCTACCTACACTAACCCACACATAAAATGTCCCAACACACTCACAAACACACAATCCCTCCCCAAAACCTTAAAATAAACAACACTCACCTAACGTGTTATCCGTACCTCAGGTTCGACATTGTCAGATTCGACATTTTTAGGTCCATGATTTTCATCCATTCGACTTTATAGGCTTGAGATTCTGAAAACTGATATTTCAGGATTTCAAGCTTATAAAGTGTTTATATATATATATATATATATATATATATATATATATATATATATATATATATATACATATATATATATGAGTGTGCTATATGTAATCAAAAGATGAATACCTCAAACCACAAAAGATCACTCTGAAAAGATTGAAAGTCAAAATATCTAAAGAAACAAAGAAACACAGCAACAAACAGAGAATATTTTTTTTGGGGGGACACGCCCCCAGCTACTTATATAACAACTCCAAGATCACACAGCAGTTGGATAAGGACAAATTCACACTCTTTTAAGGGAGAAATGCTTGTTGTTGTTGAGTAAAAGTAAAATAGCTCACAGGTGCAATCACAAGGTATTAGAGAGTCTGCTAAGCCCAAATCACAAAGGGAAGACAGAGAGAAATATTGCAGAGGAGATTGAAAGAGTTTGGAGATCAGTGTATTGGCTCTGGAGAAAGTCCAGTCAAGAGGATTGGCTAAGCAGAGGAGTGCCCTTGTGATCTGTATTTCTGACCAGGGAATAGAGAGACTCTCAGCACCAAAGGCTCATGGTTACAAAAGTTTTGTTTGCGTCACTCATAATCCTGGAGTGAGTGTGATATAAAACAGAAACTTATACCTTATTTTTAAGCTGTAATGACTTTCTTAGGTTATAAAGACTGTCAAATCTCTACTCTGTGATAAACAAAGTCAGCCTAGATTTTTTTGCTAATAAATCTATTTTATAAATAACCCAAAGTTTCAGTGGCATTGTATTCCATGTTGGTTGATGCAGCAGGTGTTAGTTACAAATATGAATGGTTCCTGAAGCCCTGACCTGTTGTTGCCAAGCAGAAATAATTCTGCAAGAAAAATAGCAATATTGTTATTTACCCTTAATATGTGATCCGTGGTGCTTACTGAAATTGTATGCAGTAGTAAATGTTGCCACAGTTAAAGAACTCACTGTGTCACCTTTGGAAGTCTGAAAGCAGTGTAATATTTTACGTGAGCCACAGTAATAGAGTAAGTGTCAAGACAGAGTCACAAAGGAAGTCCACTACCCAAATGATTCACAAAATGACTATGGTGGAATAGCTTCTTTAGTCCATAGCCACCACTGCCAAGGGCACGGTAGTGGAGGCCAAGTCCATGGTTACACCTCATGCTGCACATCCTCTGAAAAACATTTATCTGTGAGGAAGACTGGGAGACATATATAGTGACATTTGAGTGAATTAAGAACTAGGTAGAAAAAAAACAAAAAACATATCAAAAGAAACACTCAGCAGAATGATGTCTCCCACCTTTATTCCAGCAAAAATAAAAAAAATTAATTAACCTAGCGGTTTCTTCCAATAATCATGGACTTCATCAGAGTTAATGAAAGACTAGCTCCAAGCCATTTAAATAAGCATATGAACCAATCACAATCACATCTACATGAATAATTAATCATACTAAGGTTAAATTTTAAAAATAAAAAAAAACATGCCAAATTAGTTTTTTTTTCCATCAGTGAGTTTTTGTAAAGAACAAAATGGTAAGGTCAGTATTATTAGAATTAAAGCATTCTGTCACCTTATAGCTAGATCCAGAAGGTTTTAACAGTAAAAATGCCATGATTAAAACATAAGTAACTAGAAAATTTTATTAAGTATTAGATTATGGCTAGATCCGCAAGGTTTTAATAGTAAAGATACTATGATGAAGCACTAGTAACTAGCACATTTAACTAAGTGTTAGGCAAAACACTGTACATCTTCAGAAACCACCTGGAAATAAAATCCCAAGCTGTATGTTCTATGAATTAACAGAGTGCATTAAATAAGGCCCAGAAGTAGGATAAGACTTTAAGCAGATACAAGGCAAACATATCCAGGGTGAGTGGTAAAGAATACATTGCATTGCCTCCTCCATCATACCCATAGTTTGAGCTTCAAGGTGTTTTTCTAAGATAAGAAATAGTGGGCCATCAGGTTGTACCTAAGCCCTTTAGAAGACTATTAATGAAAGTGGAACACAACCATATTTGGTAGGACAGCAGAGTATGGATACATCTAAAACCTAAGTTTTACCCAGGTTCTAATGACCAGGGATCATGCAAGACATAGAAAAACTTTTAAGACGCACAGAGCAACAGACAATGGCCTCAAATCCCTGTTTTTTAAATTATTTTTCTACCCATGATTATCATAGGCATACTTTGAAAGAGTGCCATGGACGTTATTGGTCTTTTAATCAAGTCCAGAATGGACTTCAGTATATACTGGTCATAATGGTTATACAACCAACTATCCTGAAACAGAAGGTTGATTCTATAGCCATAGCAAAGGAATTTGTCTTGCTGCTCTCTAGAGTAGACATACCAAATAAAATCTACACAGACATGGACCACTCCCCCCTTTATGCCAAAAATTAGTTATGCACCAAATATGTCAAAGTTTTAAAGTGAATAAACTCAGAGCTTTGGTTATCACTTTCAGACTGAGTCTGGTAAAATGATTTAACAGGACATTAAAGTCTGTGTTAGGAAAAGTGATGGAAGAAGATTTCAGACACTGAGACCAGCTGTTACTATGTCTCAGATTTGCCATCCAGGAGGTACTTCAGGCTTTCACAGGATTCAGCCCCTTTGGACTCTTTTGTAGGAGACACCACAGATTTAGATAAAACTCCATCCAGACCCCAAGTGACTGGAGGTAAGTAAGTTCTGACTCCATAGTAAAGAACCTCCAAGCAGAAAGAACAGTCTTACTAAGTATCATATAAAAACCATTCTGGATAAAAAAGTCTGCCTTAAGTCCTCCTGTCTAACTGGCTCTCAAAGAAGGGAAGCTTCAGAGGAAATAAAGAAAATATTACAGCTCAGACCATCAAGGAGTCTATTAGTGAGTGGTATAGTCCCTTAGTTCTACTGCCTAAATCTGATGGAACCATTAGGTTCTGCGATGTTTTTAGGAAATTAAATAGCATATCTAAATTCAACAGCTACTCCATCCTGACTGTAGCTCAGCTAACTCAGAGATTAGGGAAAGCTAGATTCTTGACTATCCTAGATCTATAAAAAAACTATTAACAAATTACATTAATAAATGAGACCAAAGGAAATTTCCAATTTATCTGTTTCAGTATCAAGTTCTAAGGCTATATGAGCATATTTAACCTATTAATAAATTGCATGTTCATAATGCCCTAGCTAGACATATTATGACCTTCTCAGAACATCATTTTAAATTCAAAATAATTGAGCAAGTTTCATCTGATGAAAAAGGGGGTCCTTGGATTCTTAAAGTGGAATGCTGTGAACTTAAGTGGCAAGTTCAGTTAAATGCTTATAGCTTTCCTAGGTTGAATGATACATGCTCAATGCAGTACTTATTAAAACTGAAGGCACTGGATAGGTAATATTTTTGATTTTAAGTTTTTGGTTTTAAGTGTTTATATGTGAAAGTTGTTATGAATGGATGTATTTCAACTGAATGTGTTTTCTGTTTTATCATATTATATGGTAGCCAGATACTTTTATGAATGAATTGATTGTTTATTTAGTTGTAGTTCACTCTTTGAACCACAAGCTGGTGTTGTTTATAAAGATTTGTTTCACCAATGTAATTTCCTTTTGGGTCACATGATTTAATGGAGGGCTAATTAAACTGTGTTCTTTACTTTGCTCTTGTTGTCTGAAGAAGTTATTTTTAATAAATATGGATGAAAGCACTTACATCATTTAAATATTAGTGTCTGATTCTTTACTTACCCTTCCACTTCTTTTTCTTAGTACTTGCATTATCAGTATCAAGTTCTCCCAGTCAGCCTTCATGGTGTGCTAGCTACATTCCAGTGCCTAATGACAGAGTGCTTAAACCCCATAGCCTTCACGTTGCAGTGAAGACTGGGACTTCCACCTGTCCAAAGATCTGTTTTCGATTCTCTTAAAAAAGTACAGTTCACATTTAATGCATCCAAAAGTAAGTTTGAGATGAACGAGATTAGATATTTAAGATAAATCATATGCAACGGGATTATTAATCCCCCAAAGAGAAAACAATGAGGTAGAGCAATGTTAGCTAGTATCGCAGACAAAAAAGAGTAAGGGTCTTCCTTGGCTAGGTATGATATTATAGAACTATGTACTGCACTTTTCCACTATCACCTATCCCCTTATTAAACTTACACAAGATAAAATTCAAAGTGAAGTCAAGTGAAGACCCAAGAATGGAGGATGCTTTCCTGCATTTTGAAAGTCATTTTATACTCTGATGCCATCTTGGAATTCCCTGACTTGACTAAACTGTTTATAATGTGGACTTGGATGTGATGCTGTCCCAGAGTATAAGTGCGGAAGAACATACAATATGTCATTTAAGTGAAAATGTGAATGAAGGTAGAACTAAGTATTCAACCACAGACCATGAATGCCTGGCCTTCAAAGTTGCTCGGGATTGCCTCTGGTACTGCCTCTTGAGAAGAGAATTTATGTGGCAGTACAGTGGTAGAACTAGCAGAAAGCTTTTTCAGTGCACATTATCCCTCCAACTTTTCTATGTTAAAATGCAGCATTGCTCTAGTTTCAGTCACAACAGTGCATGTGTCTTTCATCAGTCTAAAGACAATCCAAAGGAACTGAAGCTGGTGGTTTCAAGAAGGGAGTTCATATAAAACACATCATGTGTTTTTTACTTAGAAAGGGTATACATTCATGATTGTTTTTTTATGTATGATATTACACAGTAGTTCTTGCTACCATTATCTAAAATGTGTTGAGTGTTGTGCATACCCCTTTAAGGGGGGATATGTGTTCCTTTGTAAAATGACACTCAGGTGCAAATATTTAGAAGATGAGCTAATAACCTAAAAAGTTTTCAAAAAGAGAGAAAGTGCCAGAGAAGTCTTAAAGAGTCTGGAGACCAAGGTACTGAATCTGGAAAGAGTCCACTCAGAAAGATCAGCTAACCAATGGAGAGTCCTGGTGATCTTCATATCTGACCTCGGAAGAGACACCCAGGGATTCAATAAACTCCGTGTAGGAATAGTGCTATTCCTGCACAGAGTGGTTCATGTCCAAGTAGCCACAGCAGTGCACCTTGCATATTCATGAAGGCCCACTGCTGTTTAAGCTACACAGACACAAACCATGAATGAGTGCAGGGGGCATGTTCAAGTAGTGCATGGACATTGAACACACCCCTGCACTCAGAAAGTGCCGTATGGCACTTTCTAATCATGATCTGGTATAATATTAGAGAATTTCTCTGATATTATGCAGTATTTTAGTGTCACTGGAAACTGAAATGAAATAAATGATCATTTCAGTGTCCGTGGACACTGAAATACATACGGCAGCAGGAAAGCGATGCAGGGGGTGTGTGACAGGTTCTGTGACACACTCCCTGCATTGTAAAAGTGCCATATGATACCTCACAACCTGCTAAAGCAGGAAATGTGTACAAAGGCACAAATAATAGGGGATAAAGCCCTGAAAAGGGAAACATTTTACATAATGCCCTCACAAACTTAGAAAGTTGATAGAAAACAGGTCATGTATTAGCATGAATTTCAGAAGGATAGAAGTCTGAAAGTCAAATGTATGCCAATATTCCCTGACAGCAGTCCATGTGGTCAAAGGCACAGATAATGGGGGGATAAAACACTAAAGATAGGAACGCCACTTAAATATTGCCCTCACACACTTAGAAAAGTGGAAATAAAACAGGATATGTATTAGTATGAATTTCTGAAGGATAGAAGCCTGAAAGTCAAGTGTATGCCATTATGTCTTGACTGCAGTCCTCAATGACTTGTCAGATCACTACAGTACTCATTATATAACATAATAATATAATATTTATATTATATATTTTTTCTACACTAAGGAATGTGCAAGCGTAGCTACGCGGGTGTGCGCATTATGGCCCTCTGCTTACCATAGCTTAAACATCCCATAGGAGATAAATACAAATATGCAGCTGAAATTTCCAAGCTGATGTAGTGTAGTGGTTAGAGTCCTGGCATTATAGGCAGGTGTTTATGGCTCAAGTACCAAGACAGGCAAGTTGCTTTTATATGGGAAAACAGTGCTAAAATTATTTTTAAACTTAAATAATGTAGTAACTAGTTTTTGTCAACCAGGGTAGTGTATCTGGTGTAAAATGTAAGTGTGAGTGCATATAACATGTGAAACCACCCATGTATACACGTGTCCCATACAGTATAGTCACACCTCTTGCCAATGTAAGGAAAGGACATAGAGGGATATCATGTAAAGTAAATCATATACACTTAATAAATGAAGTCAGTATTCTTATATATTTAAAAAATTAAAAGTGAGCAATGGTTAGCAATGCTCAGCTATGCTTAGCAGGTGTAACCATTGTTAAGACATGAATGCTAAGCAGCAGATAGCTTAGCTAAGTGGATCTGCACACTGTTAAACAGTGCTCAACAACTTCCCTTTGAACCAGTGTTGAAACTGGCTCAGCGGGTTTGCGCACTGCTTAGTGGAGCTTAATCTTTTCAAAATGGTCCAATGACAGCAAAGGGTGTGAATATCATACTATAGAAATGGTGCAGGCAGGAATACAGCCATAATCTGTTATAATTCATCTATGCAGATACACTGGCTGGCATAGTAGAGGGAGTGCACTTTCGGGTTCAGCGCTGGAGCATTCAGGATTCCTGCATCATGGCTGGACTCCTAGTAAAAAAACATGAGGACAGACTGCTGCAGGGCCAGTACCAGAGCTCCCAATACAAAGCGGAGGCCTGGGACCATCTCACATGTGACCTCATCAGTGCTACTGGCATCCCCCAGAATTGTGAGCACCACTATGCTAACCTAAATTGTAGGAAGGGGGGCACTCTTGGACCAATGAATCCAAGATGGATGGGACCGGAATGCTCCAGTAGTGTGTAAGTATCACTATCAAGTAGTTTGTAGCAAATACTAGCCTGAGAATGTAATAGACAGATATGCATAATGTGTGTTTTTCTCCCTACAGCTGCAGCAGAGAGGACTGTGAACATCGAAGCCCACGGTGACAGACTGTTGAGGCTGGGTGGACAGGCTAGTGAGTACAAATCTATTTTGCAGTATATTGATAAAATAGCTAAGAAGGAGTACATAACTTACTGCTAGTAGGTACACTGTTACTGTGTGAACTGAATAAATAAAAAAAGTTTGACTGAGTAATATTGATGTACAATAATGACCCTTAAAAAACTGTTGTGTTTATTCTGGTATGGTGTTGTAGACATATACAGAATGTATACAGGTTCTTCACAGTAAATATGGCTGTGACAGCAGACATTAACTGAGGTTCATCTGTGAACAAGCTGTTAAGAGAAACTGTAAATGGTGTAGATGTAAAACAAGATATAAATTAAATGTGAAATGTATACTACACTAAGCTATGAACTGTGAATAGTAATATGTGAAGTATGAAAGTGTGTTCCATGCAGCATTGCCTTGTTTTAACCCTTGCTTTCCAGATTGTAGTAATCCAAAGGAGTGATGCACAGTACAATAACTATCTGTCATGCATGTATCACAGGATTACAAGTTCAGACTGTCTAACCAAGAGCCTATTAGGCAGAAATCAGTGAAACAAAAGCAGCATTTCCCAAGTAGCTCATTGTGATGAGATATAGCTTAGTTATTAATTTTGCACACCCAGACACGGTTCAAATCCAGGGAGTAGTACTAAAATGTATGCAAATCTACATTTTCCCACAGGTTTTACAGGTAAGGAAATGTTGCCAGTAGCTGTATGAAGGGTATACTAATAAACTGTGTACATCTGTTCAATTGTCCCACCACATGCCTCCAAATGACAGCAGGGTAGGTACATACAATATGCACTCTTCCAGAATTATACCTCTCAACTCTACAGATATTCACTGAATGTCCAGATATTTGTCTCCGATTTTTGGTCCATTTTTCATAACATAGTGGTGTCATGGCAAATCAGTGGCAGATCATTAAAGACTGAAGTTAGAAAATGATAGACATACAAGTGTTGGACATCATATCCTTCAGAAAAGCCATGCAAATGCAAAACCTGTTATTTTATCAACTTTCTAACTTTGTAAGAGCAATATCTAAAAATTGTCCATCTGAAAACTGTTGTGTACACTACACAAACTTACAGAAAAACAAGGGAACCAAGTCAGAGATCCACACCAATGTTTTTGTTGAGCGCTTTCATTTCAAAATAGAAACTTCATCAGAATACATACTAAAAACCCAGCACCACATTTATATTCTTCCTTAATTAACAATGACTAGAAGCCCCACCTTCTTAAGGGTATATAGAACAAACTAAAAACATACAGAAACATAAATACGTATATATAAAAAGAAATACTTATTAAACCATTGCACTTACAACAGATAAATACATATAAAAACACAGGTACTTATTGTTAGATAAAAAAATCTTCTTTAAGTCTTAGTATAGAGCTAAAAGAGATGGCACTGTTCAGCACTGGATACATAGCTGCATTAGTCCGAAGCTGCAATCTCAACTCTTTAAGTTCTAAATAGTCATTTAGTGGCCCCACTCTTTCAGCTAAGGCCACTTGATCAATAATAATGGATCTAAAACCATGTCCCTCATGTGATAAAATATGTGCTGCTAAAGCATTCTTTATTTATTTATTTATTTATTTATTGACATTTGTTGACCAGGTTAGTCCAACTGGGATTTTGTCCCATTTTCAGTGGAGACCCGAGGAGAAAAGCTCCAGATAGTACAATAAAAAAGCACTACAGTAGTATACAAGCACAGCAAACAATAGAAATAAAACTAGTCATTACAGTAATAAAACAATAAACAAAACAACATTAACAATAGTTAAATGACAGCACAAGGTTTTTTTTTTTGATGCTATATAACTGAACTAGTGGGGATAGAGTTCAGAAGTATGACAAGGATAGATGGAGTGATTCCAATGTGGGGGGAGGAGAGAATTATGTAGGGTCATAGCAGGGGCAAGTTCTGGAATTGAGTAAATGAGTCTTTAGTTTTCTTTTAAATAGTGGGGTGTGAGAGACTGAGCGAATGTCAAGGGGTAGTTTGTTCCAGGCTTGGGCCACAGAGTGTTTGTAGAGTAGCTTACCTACTGACTTATTTGGGTGGTAAATAACAAACAATTGTTGATTAGAGGTGCGGAGAGGTCGAGATGGGGTGTAGACAGAGACAAGGAGAGATAAGGATGGACAGTAGGATGGTTTAAAGAGAATAGAGTGCAACATGTGAAATTAATAGAGATGTAGTAGTTGTGGGAGTTCTAGCCATTGTAGAGACTTCAAAGCAATACAGTGGTGTGTGTTGTTTGGGGAGTTGGTGATGAATCTGGCTATTTTGTGGTAGGATTGTTATTCAGGGTAGTTTTTTGGATATGTGTGAGAACTGGAGCAGCATAGAGGAGTGAGGGGAGGAGGAGTGCTTGTCCTAGGGTGAGTCTAGCTTCGGGACTGAGATATTTTTTGTTTCGGTATAATAGACCTAATTTCTGATGTGTTTTCTTTATACATTGCTGTATGTGTTGATTGAATTTTAATTTGTTGTCGATAATGACTCCAAGGAGTTTTGTGTGGGTGTCAGGTAGGATAGCTGTGTTATTGCAAGACTTAATGACAAAGGAGGATTTATGATGATTAAGAGAGTGGGGTGGGAAGAGTAAGACTTTGGTTTTAGTAGGATTGAGAATCAGTACATTCTCTGAAAGAAGGAGATGTTGTTGGCTGTAGAAATGATTGTGGAGTCGTCTGCATATTGTATAAGTGAGGACTGATGGCATGAGGTGAAAAGGTCATTTGTGAAGATGTTGAATAAGAGGGGACCCAAGATGGAACCTTGTGGAACACCAGTAGAGAGAGGTAAGAAAGGAGAAGGGGAAGAGAGCCATTTAACTGATTGTTTGCATTCAGACAGATAGCTAGCAAACCAGTTGAGGGTGGAGGTGGAGAGGTGAAAGTTAGTGAGTTTAGATAGTAGTAGTGGATGAGACACTGTATCAAAAGTTTTGGAGAGGTCAAGAAAGAGACAGGAAGTAAGTTTATTGTTGTCCAGAGATTCTGCAATGGTGTGAGTGAAGGAGAGTAGAGCAGTAGTTGTGCTGTGACAGGGGCGAAAGCCATGTTGGGTAGGGTGAGTAAGTTTTGATTGAGAAGGTGATCCATAAGTTGAGTGTGGATGCATTTTTCTAATATCTTAGATAGAGGGGACAGAATGGCAATGGGTCGGTAGTTTGGAGGGTCAGTGGAGTTACCTCCTTTGTGGAGAGGGATAGTGTAGAAGGATTTCCAAAGGGTAGGAACAGTAGATTCTTGCATAGATCTATTTATTAATATTGTTACTGGGTAGGCGATAGTCAGCTGCGAGTTTAAGGAAGGTCAGAGGTAATTTGTCAGTGGAGGGGGAGCATGGTTTGAGTTTGAGCAGTAGAGATTTGATGTAGGAAATGGGCACAGGCTTGAAGTAAAAGGGTGAAGTGTTGGGGGTGGGTGAGGGGATAGGTACTGAGGGAGAGGTAGGTTGAGAGGGTAGGAGATTTTGTATGGAGGAGATAAAATGTGAATTAAGTAGGTAGCTGTTTCTTCAGGAGTTGTTTGGGTAGGGTGAGGGGTTAGAGGGATTACCAGGGTAGAGGATGCTGTTGAGTGTTGTCGAGGGTTTGAGTTATATTTGTTCTGGCCTGAGTTATAGAATGACTTCTTGTCCATTATTACCTGCTTTTTAGCAAGATTGAGTAGTTGTTTGTATTTGAGTAGAAGAGGAGTTTGTTTAGATTTGCTCCAGGCTTTCCAGAAACTGTCTCTTTGTTTCATGATGGACTTAGTTTCTATTGAAAGCCAGGGAGCATGATTGGATTTCACTCGAATCTTCACATTTTCTTTGGAAATATCATAATAGTGTTGATACACTCGGCTTCTAAGGATATTTATTGTTTTCCCTAGATAAAATCTTGGGCAGTCTGGACATAGGGCTAGGTAGACCACAGCTTTACTACTGCAATTGCATTTCCTGTATAATATATGCCTGCCATAATTTGGGATTACTATTTCACTAGTTCCTATCATATATTTGCATTGTAGGCAATACCCACATTTTGACATACTCCCTTGCTTAACCCTTTCAATCACATTCTTAAAGCTAACATCTTTTTTGTAAACAATTCTTGAAAATGTTCCCACAATGTTTAAATATTCTTGATCTATACTAAATACACTCCAATTTCAGTTAATAATGTCCATAAAAACTGAAAATTGCTTATTATAAGTCAACACTGCTGCTTTTTTAAATTCTGTTCCTTCACTGTCATTATTTCTTCCTTGAAAGTTGTAAGCTGTTCCTAAAAGGGGGAAAAAATGGCCATTATTTCTTTTGTCTATTACATCATGAAATACATGTCCTTTAAAAATTCAATTTCTGCCAAAAATTCATCTAGGTTAGTAATCATTCTGGCTAGTCGTACCCCCTGCCCCTTTACAAGTGACTTTTTTTGATGAAGAGGGTGCCAGCTGTTAAAGTGCAGTAACATATCTGACTAAGTGGGTTTTCTGTATATTGTCAAATTAAACTGACCATTTGCTCTATCTTTACTGATAGTAATATCCAAAAAATTGACTACCACCAGGACTCATTAAACTTCGTGCAGGAATAGTGCTATTCCTGCATGGAGCAGATCGTGCCCATGTAGAACAGCAGCGCACCTTACATATTAATGAAGGCATGCTGCTGTATTCTCCGCACGGACATGATTCATGTACAAGTGCAGGGGGCAGGTCCGAACATTGCTCGCACAGTACACATGCCCCCTGCACTCTAGAAGTGCTGTACGGCAATTCCAAAGCAACAGTGTCTGTGGACACTGTTAACATAACATAACAGTGTTTGCGGACAAAATACAGTAAAAACCACACAAAAACACAGCCCCCCACAATGGTCCAGCACAGATAATATCCAGAATGGTATGCCAATGTACATGCTGGCAGACCAAATAAGTAAGCATGTTCCTGAGAGGAACATTTAAGCCAATTCCCCCACATATGATGTAGTTGTTCAGATGTCCTGCCCTAAGATGCAGAAAGCAATGTGCATACCCCTACCATGTAAAAAATAAATAAATAAAACATGTTTATTTTTTTTCCCATCCCCAATAAAGTTTGTGTAGTTGAGCAGGTGTGCACGTTGTACAGCTGTATATAGCATAGCTTAAACATTCGAAGGAGCTAAATAGAAACATGCAGCTGAAACAGTCAAAGTGAAATAGTGTAGTGGTTAGAGTGCTTGCTAAACATGCAGGTGTTCATGGTTTGAGCCCCAGTGCAATCCATTCATTTTTTATATGTGAAAACAGCACTAAAAGTATCTTTTTTGTAAATAGGTAGTGAATAATATATATTTGTTAACCAGGGTAGTGTAGCAGGTCCAAATGTGAGGTGTCAGTGTAGTTCAGATGTGAAATCCCCATATAAACACAAGTGTCCCATACAGTATAGCCACAAAAGAATATAAGGTAATGAAAGCACACAGTGGAATGTTATGGAAGGGAAACATACATATCATAAGATGTCATTAATAAGAAATCAACCGACCAGTCATGATAGTCCATAAAAATTAAAGCTGAACAATGTTAAATTGTGCTCATCTATGCTTACCCAGAGTAAACATGGCTTACATTTGTATGCTTAGCAAAAATTATAGTAGCTAAGTGAATTTGTGCACTGGTAAGTAATGCTTAGCATCTAGCCATTTAAGCAATGCTTATCTGTGCCAAGTATGTTTTCCCAATGCTTAGCTTAGCTCAGCATATTCAAAACCGTCCAATCACGGCAAAGTGTGGGAAATCAGCCCTATTTAAACCTTGCAGGCAAGAATACAGCCCATAACCAGTTGTAGCTCATCACTGCAGGCACTATGGCTGGTGTTGGTGAAGGTGTGCACTTTCGGGTGCAGCACTGTGGCATTCAGGAGTCTAGGGTCATGGATGGACTCCTAGTAAAAGACCATGAAGGGAGACTGCTGCAGGACCAGTATCAGATCTCCCAGTACAAAGTGGAGGCCTGGGACCATCTCACACATGATCTCACCAGTGCCACTGATATCCCTCGGACTGGTGAGCAGGTCCAGCACCATTTTCCTGACTTGAAGCGTAGGACAAGGGAGCTCTTGGACCAGTGGGTCCAAGATGCATGGGCCGGGAATGCACCAAATGTGTGTAAGTATCGGTATCAATAAGTGTTTTCCAAAGTTTAGCTTGTGTATGTGATGGGTAGGTATGCATAAATATTTCTCTATCTCCTGTACAGCTGCAGATGAGAGGGCCATGAACTTAGAATCCCATGCCAGCAGGCTGCTAAGGCGGTGTCACGGGCTGGTGAGTACAAACCTAGCTTGTAGTATTCAGAGCAAATAAATACAAAGGAGTAGAATGTCACCTGTCAGTAGTTAAAAATGGGTATGGTTTGTACTGATTAAATGAGACATTAGCAGAGTAATAGTGACATACAGGTTATATATCAATAAAAGTGTCAGTACCTGTCAATAAAAGTCAAAACCCCAGACTGGTTGTGTTAACTTTGCTATATGGTGGTATGAATCGAAATGTGTACAGTTTCTGCACAGCAGCTATAGCTCTGAAAGCATTAAATAATCAAGGCTCATCTGACAAACATTGTGGAGTTATAAAACAGGAGATTAACTATATCAAATGTTCCATGCACCACGATCTGACACCTGAATAGTAATGTTGTGGTAACCAGTGTTTTTCAGACTGTGCTATGTCAAAGTATGAATATACAGTATAAAAACTATCTGCCATGCATGAATGTCACAATTACAAAGTCAGATTATACAACCAATAGAGTATTAGGCAGAAAACAGTCAAGCAAGAGACGGCAGTTTTGCAATACCTCATTCTGATGAAACACAAACTTTGTTCTATTTTATGCACAAACAGGTACAGTTAAAAAACCAGGAGTGGTAGTAAGCTGTATGCATATTTTCACCTGTGAATATGTGTAGAAACAGTCAGATAGTGTTAACAGAAAATTTC